>NC_142938.1:60991801-61006801 GCF_046866305.1 Octopus bimaculoides | reverse complement strand
TATGAATGAATAATTATAAGAGGAAATTTAGCGAGCAAATTAGTAGTGATAATTATGTACATATATACATGTGCATATGTGTAAATATTTATGTGTGTGTGTGTAAATACATTTGTGTATATATATATTTGTATGTGTGTGTGTGTTCGGGGGATGTGTGTGTCTGTGGGTATCTGTGTGTGAATATGTGCACTCGCACACACACACACACACACACACACACATGCATTCATAGATAAATGGCTAAGGAAGTCAATATGCAATTAAAGAAATTATAAAAATACCAAAATACAAATATATTCATGAATAAAAAAAATATATATGTGAATAAATATCAATAAAGGTATACGCACATATATATGTCTATCTCTCTCTCTCTCTCTCTCTCTCTCTCTCCCCTCTCTCTCTCTCTCTCTCTCCCCTCTCTCCCTATATATGTATATATATATATATATATATATATATATATATATATATATATATATATATATATATATGTATGTATGTATATAATATAACGCAAGACTGCTTAAATAATAGATGGACAAATAAATAAACAATACAAATAAATATAAATTTAATATAAATGAGCAGCCAAATTGTGGAAACGAAACAAAATAAAATAAACAAAAGTTACAGGAAAACGGAAACTGGCGGAAGAGAGATGGGAAAATATAAATATAAAACTAAAACAATAATAATAATAATAATAATAATAATAATAATAATAATGATAATAATAATAATAATGATGATGATAAAAGAAACGGCAGCGTTTGGCTGGTTAAGAGTAGCTAAGCGTAGACCTTTTGAATGATATTAGCCTCTGTCAAATATTGTTTTTATTATCTATATTATTAATGTTTTCAATGCTATTGAGACACGTATAGTTTAACTCGGAGCTTCTAATGTGAGTGAAGTGCATTGGGGGAGTCTATTGTTGGTTTAGTGTTCGAGTAGTGCTGGGAGAGTAAGATCGTTGTTCCTGTTGAAAAGATACTTCGGCGACATTTTGCCGCCAGTTCTCATTTATTTCGGCCATCTTGTTTATATAATTATTTTTCTATTTGTTTTATTTTGATTTTAGTTTTGAATTTCGTTTCTTTTCATTTTTTAAAATTTTTGTTGATGTTTTCATTTTCTTTTCGTTTGTATTTTTGTTTATTCTTAAATTTATTTCACCTTATTGTTGTTCTGTTTGCTTTCCTCCTTCATTTAATGCGTATATATATGCGTGTATGTATATATATATATATATATATATATATATATATATATATATATACACATATGTACATACACACTTGTGTATGTGTATATATGTATACATACATATATATATATATATATATATATATACATAATGTATGTACTTATATATGCATATATATGCATATATATATGTGTGTGCGTTTGTATGCATGTATCTATGTATATATATGTGCATGTGTATATGTGTGTGTGTGTTTGTGCATGCTCTCGTGTGGTAGAAGGGATATTTTTAATGTTTGTAAATTTTCTTTTATTTTCTTATTGTTTAAACGTTTGTCACATCTAACCTAGAACTGGAATAGGGGTAAGGTGGGTATCTTTGTTTTTATTTTATTTTATTGTCATTCATGTTCTGGTAGCCGTGGCAGGATGCCGTTAGAGTGACGATGGTGGTGGCCGCAGTTGGATTTAGTGGCGCTTACCGGAGTGGAGGTGGTTGTGTTGGAAGGGACAGGTGTTGATTGGAGAAAGAAAAGATGGTGATGGTGGTGATGGTGGTGATGGTAGTAATGGTGTTGGTGATGGTGGTACTGGCTGTAGTGGCGGTGGCGTTAGGGTTGGTGTTGGTCGTTGCTGTTGTAGTGGTGGTGGTGGTGGTGACTTTGTTTATGGTGGTGATGATGATGTTGCTCTCGTTGCTGTGATAGTGATAATGATTGTTGTGGGTGGTAATCGTCATTGGTAGTTGTTGTAGTGGTGGTGGTGGTGGTTGAGGTGATTGTGGTAGTTGTGGTGGTAGTGGTTGTGGTGATGGGTGTGTTGGTAGTGATTGTGATAGTTGTGGTGGTGGTGGTTGTGGTGATGGGTGTGTTGGTGGTGGTGGTGGTGGTTGAGGTGATTGTGGTAGTTGTGGTAGTGGTGGTTGTGGTGATGGGTGTGTTGGTGGTGGTGGTGGTGGTTGAGGTGATTGTGGTAGTTGTGGTAGTGGTGGTTGTGGTGATGGGTGTGTTGGTGGTGGTGGTGGTGGTTGAGGTGATTGTGGTAGTTGTGGTGGTGGTGGTTGTGGTGATGGGTGTGTTGGTAGTGATTGTGATAGTTGTGGTGGTGGTGGTTGTGGTGATGGGTGTGTTGGTGGTGGTGGTGGTGGTTGAGGTGATTGTGGTAGTTGTGGTGGTGGTGGTTGTGGTGATGGTTGTGTTTGTGGTGGTGGTGGTGGTTGAGGTGATTGTGGTAGTTGTGGTGGTGGTGGTTGTGGTGATGGTTGTGTTTGTGGTGGTGGTGGTGGTTGAGGTGATTGTGGTAGTTGTGGTGGTGGCAGTGATTGTGTTGGTGGTGGTGGTTGTGTTAGTGGTGGTGGTGGTGGTTGAGGTGATTGTAGTAGTTGTGGTCGTGGCAGTGATTGTTTTGTTGTTGGTGGTGGTAGTTGAGCTGTTGTTGGTGGTGGTGGTTGAGGCGGTGGTCATCGTGGTTATGTTGTTGTTGTTGTTGTTGGTGGCGAGATGGTTGGTCTGTATTGTGTGATATACTTGGAACTGAAGTGAAGTGAGGGTGGAGGAGGATATATCGGTTAAGGAAAAAGAAATGATTAAGAGCCAGGGGTGGGGGGAATTGAGAGGAGGAAGAATACCAAAAAACAATAACAAGACAAATAAAAAAAAAGAGACTGTGACGAAGGCCATTAAACAATAACAATAACAACAATAAATACAACAATAATAAGAACAATAATATCAATGATAACTACAATAACATGAACAATAGCAACAACAATAACAATGACAATAAAAAGTACAACAGCAGTAACAACAACCATAATGATAACGTTAGCAACAACAACGTTAACAATAT
Source organism: Octopus bimaculoides (assembly GCF_046866305.1). Classification (NCBI taxonomy): domain Eukaryota; kingdom Metazoa; phylum Mollusca; class Cephalopoda; order Octopoda; family Octopodidae; genus Octopus; species Octopus bimaculoides. The sequence goes on along the minus strand of NC_142938.1, from coordinate 61,003,741 downwards.
TTTACAATATTAACAACAATATAAAAAATAACAAGAATAATAACTGCAACAACGTTAAGACGAACAATAAAAAGAAAACTGTTGGGAATATAAAGATTGGAAAGTTGTAGTGAGAGTGATGAGGGGGTGGGGGTGGGGTGAGGAGTCAATTAATAACAGAAAGAGAAAGAGGAAAGAAGAAGGAAAGAAGAAAGAAATGAAGGAAAGAAAAATAAAGAAAGATGAGACGAAATGGAAACGATAGAAAGAAACAAAAAATTGACAAGTAGGAAATGAGATGTTTGAAAGAAAATATGTGAAAGAAATGGTTTTTTTTGTTGTTGTTGTTTTTTGTTTTTTTTTTGTGAAAAAAAAAAGTTTTAGAGAATTAGAGGAAGAAATATTTTGGATAATGAAGAGAGGCCGAGAGAGAGGCCGAGAGAGAGAGGACGAAGAGGAAGAGAGGTAAAGATATGGAGGAGAGTGGGAGGAAGAAAAGAGGGTGAGAGGGAAGAGAGAGGAAGAAGGAGAGATGGTGAGAGAGGGAGAGGGAGATATGGGGAGAGAGGGAAGAGAGGTGGAGTGAGAGAGTGGAGAGGTAGGGAGCGATAGACTAAGGTGAGGGAAGGAGGAGAGGAAGAGAACAGAGAGGGGATGGGGTGGGGACGAAAAGAGAGAGGGATAGAGAGAAAAAAGGGGAGTGGTGTACAAAGAGAGACGGGTAGAAAAAGAGATAGAAAGAAAGTGAGGGAGAGAGAAAGGGGTAGAAAGAAAGGGAGAAAGATGGAACAAAGAGAAAGAGAGAGAGAGAGAGAGAGGCAGAAAGAGAAAGTGAGAAAATGAGAGAGAGAGAGAGAGGCAGAAAGAGAGAGAGTGAGAAAATGAGAGAGAGAGGCAGAAAGAGAGAGAGTGAGAAAATGAGAGAGAGAGAGGCAGAAAGAGAGAGAGAGAGCAAATGAGAGAGAGAGAGAGAGGCAGAAAGAGAGAGAGTGAGAAAATGAGAGAGAGAGAGAGGGGCAGAAAGAGAGAGAGTGAGAAAATGAGAGAGAGAGAGGCAGAAAGAGAGTGAGAAAATGAGAGTGAGAGAGTTAGAAATAGAGAGTGAGAAAATGAGAGAGAGAGAGAGAGAGAGAGAGAGAACGTGAGACGTAGAGAGAGAGAGAGATTTTGAGCAACAGCTGTAGTAGCGACAATAATAATAAAAACAAACAACAACCTTTTTAGTTCTTTTAAAAATTCTTCACATCCACAGCAACCATTCGCACCTTTCTCACCATTCCACTTTATTCGATGACGAAATAACTTCTGCTTGATCGCCCGATTTTACCAGAAAGAGCAGCCAAATCTCTCTTTTTCGAACCCGACTTTGTAGTATTATTTTGAAAAATAGGAAGGACATATTGGATAATGATGGATGGTCATTTATGGATAGGTTTTGCTTTTCTGTTTAGTCATAGTCACACCACAATAAGCAAAAGCATCACAGCAAAGAACAGCAGCCAAATCACCCTCAATTCTTATTATGATTTCTTATAAAAGGGGACACATGTGATAAAATCGGATGGTAAGGCATGGAGGGAACGTATTTGATTATCGTCTGCTAAACATCACTACTAGCAATAGCAGTCATGTCACCCTTAAATCTTGAATGGTCCTTCATGGAGCATTTTTTCATCATAAGATTACTAAATAAAACGAATATGTGGAACTTACACGCGGATTTTTGTTCTGCAAGTAATAACATTCAAACAACTCTCAAGTTTTTTTGTTAACAAGGGAAGGACACATTGTATGATTTCAAATGAACCTCCACTAGACATTTTTTCATCATAAGACTGTTAGATAACACAAATACTTTTCAAAATTGTCCTCTACATAGTCATTTGATCTGCAAGCAATAGCAGGTAATTTTTTCCTCAGATCACACTCTAGTATTTCAAAAAGATGGAGAACGGATTCGTGTTATTTTGAATGGTCCCCCATGGAAAGCTCTTTCATCGTTTCAATCACTCATCCTTCGAAGTGGTTGAACAACCAATCCCAAACAGTCGGGATTTACCGTGCGGGTTGTACTCTTCATCTTTTCAATTGCTTCAAAACATGGCTCCCGGACTTCCGTTCGAGTGATTTTCCTGAGACACCATCTCAACATTGTACACCAATTCGCCACAATGTTAACCATTTGCTGCTGAGTGGACTTGAGCAACGTGAAATGAAGAGCTTTACTAAAGAACGCAAAGCACAGCCGGTCTAGCAGTTGAAACCACAATCTACCGATTGTGAGTGCATTACTCTAACCACCAGGCCACGATTTTTTCATCATAGAACTGCTAACCAATACTAATAAAGGACATAATTAGACCTCTTGATGTTCGTTTTATCTTCTAGCAGTAGTAGGTAAATTTTCTTCAGATCAAATCCTACCGTCATATATAAAAGAAAAAGAAGCAATAACATTTGATAATGTAGTCCAAGATATACTATATCTGCAAAAGAAACCGATTGATCCTGTTTGTTCACAGAATCACTATCAAGCGAATAAATCTATGGCTCATTTCTTGTGCTCACGCCGCTTCATCAACCAAGAAGTGTCTTTTCTGATATAGTAATTATACTGTGGTACTGAGTGGACGTTGTATCGATCCAACCTTTGGAGGATAATAAAACTGTACGACTGGGGATCGTACAGTGCCAGATAGAACCATTCTATCGACAACTTCAGAATATAACAATATCTGACAGAGCGACCACTGTTGTCAAAAGACAGATACAACAGTGACAAAAGACCACTTTACAACAGGTACTTCTTGCATTTCAGCATTTCATTTGACTTATTTAACCTCACACTCAACATCCATCAATAACATCTTCATTGCTCAAAACGGCGGTAAGCCTACAAGAGGATGTTCGCCATGGTAGAAATAGCAACGAAATCACACTTACATCACACACACAAGCGTCCGGAAAAGACGTGATAGTTACGGCTGTAATATATATATATATATATATATATATATATATATATATATATATATATATATATATATATATATATATATATATATATATATATATATATATATATATATATATATATATATATACATATATATATATATACTCTTAGCTCATCTTCTCAATCTGAGCTGACCTGCATCGAAGAAATAACAACAACAACAACAACAACAACACCATTTTCTCTCTTTTCTTATATATTTTATCTTTTACTTGTTTCACTCATTGGATTGCGGCCATACTGGGGCGGGCACCTTGAAGGGTTTAGTCGAACAAATAAACCCCAGTACGTATTTCTTAAGTTCGGTACTTAATCTATCGGTCTTTTACCAAACTACTAATTTACGGGACGTTAAAAAACCAATGCCAGATGTCAAGTAGCTGCTGCACAAACACACACACACTGATACATACACAGATTCCATCTAAAAGTTCATTCACAAGGCATCTTGCCCTAGATGTTACGCGATGGAATTGAACCCGAAACCACGTGGTCTTCGTTAACTAAAGTAGATATTTTACTTTTGTCACTACCCATTCACGTCTCCGTTTCTGTCCTTTTTTAATATTACATCTTTTTTTCGACGTAGCATCATCTTCCTATTCACCTATGTCTCTTTTCCTTCCACTCACCGACTTCCGACTCTCTCTTTTCTCTCTGTCAGCCTCTGTCTCTCTTTCTCTCTGTCTTCCTCCTTCTCTTTTGCAATCTACATATCAATCATCGATCTCTATCACTGTTATAATATATAAAATGACTGAAACGAAATGACACGTCAAAAGATGAAGCAAGGTGTTCGTGTGTGTGTATATATATATATATATATATATATATATATATATATATATGTATATGTATATATATATGTGTGTGTGTGTGGATATGTATATATACACACAAACACACACACACACATCACAAACACATACACGCACACATATATATAAATTCGCGTGCTTGTATGTATATAAGTATTCTTTAAAGTAAAATGCATTCATATTGAATATGAATGTAATTATTTTAATGCATATATATATATATATATATATATATATATATATATATAGGGAGATGTACTTGCATAGCAAGTGACCTGATCTGAGATCGTGTGCTGGAACGAAAACAATTGCAGCGTGGAAGGTGTTTATAATTCTGCAGCACAGAATTTTGTCAGTGAACAGGTCGCGGTCTCAAAGCGACGAAAATATTTTGACAAATTAAATTTAAATGTTGAAGTGAATCCAACGGATTTTGTGTGTTATTTTAAATGGCTTATAAACACCATCCACGATGCAATTGTTTTATATATATATATATATATATATATATATATATATATATATATATATATATATATATATAGTTGTAGTATATTGTCAACTTAATGTGACAATCCCAATAAGGGAACACACTACTGCCGTTTAGCCCTAGGAAGCTGGACCGCTTCCTGTCGACCTTGACACAATTACCGTGTCCTTAAGTTTGCGAAGGGGAGACAAGCTCCCCCACCCAGCCTAGCCAGCATTCAGAGACATGTTTCTGAGTCTTTGCTCGTCATCAGCCTGAAGTAGCTTACCAATTCTCTTTATTACGATAATAATATCTTACATAGATTGGACAATACAGGACACTACAAACATTTAAGAATTGTCATTTAGTGAGTCTTTTTAGCTTTTTTTGAAAAAATATACGTTTAAAAATATATATATTTAAAATTTTTTCTACAAAACTTGGAATATTACCAATGGTTTACACCTAATTCCAGGGTACACCAGTCTACACCTTTGTATTTTTTCTGGAAAGTTTTAAGTAGGGCCGCTCACTCGCAACTTCCTTCCTACTTCCTTCCATCTTTCCTCATATACTCTTCTAGACAGGTGTCTTCTCTCCAGCCCTATCTTGCTTTTCAGGTGGTACCTGAAATAGTATAGCATTCCAGGGCCGGAGATGAAGGTTCTTGTCTTCATACCTTGCATTCGAGTTCTCCATGCACACTCTTTCATAACTGCGACTGTACATAGGAAACAAGCCTCACCTTCCTTAGGTAGTCCGGCGGGCGGTGCATTCTTAATCACAGACTCAGCCGATAGCTGTACTCTTCCTAGGTGCGACAGCACGTGTTCGACGTAAATTGTCATCTCCGAAAGATGGGTGCACTGAACAAGAGCGTGCAGGATGGTTTCCTTCTCCTGCCCGCATCTTGGACATTCGGGTGGCACTGAAATCCCGTGCCTGGACAATTTCTCGTGGACAGGTAAAGCATTCCTGAAACACTGCCAATTCAGGGATCTTTGGTAATTATCCAAATACCCCGCTCTGAAAGTGTTCCGAAACAGGTTGGATAGCTGGTTCTCATCGAGCCCCAGTGTCTCTCCTAGCACGTCGTCACTTTTAAACTCTACCAACCCTTTGTAAAACGCAGAGGTGGTATTCCCGCTGCCGGCCTTACCCGCCTTGTGGATTAGCTCAAGTGCCTGCCGGCATTCCTTTTGCCATTCAGTCGATTTCTGTCTTTTAATTAAACCGGGTTTAAATCCCTCTAGAGAGGCTGGTCGTGGAAAGAATTCCTCGGCGAGCAAATTCCACACCTGACCACCATCCAGGTAAGACCAGAGATGCCTTAGTCTCAGTGCATATTTGCACATCAACAACCACGGCATCCCTAGGCCACCCTTTAACGGTTCCTAACAGCACACGGAGCGCCTCACAAGCGGCTTTCCCCTCCACAAAAAGCGGAAGAGAATCCGAACCAGCTTGTTTAGCCACAAATCAGGGCAGGGGACGACGGCGAGGCGGTAGGTGATAACTGACGCAATAAACGTCTGCACCACCTCCGCCCTTCCTTTCAGGGACAGCGCCCTTCCAGACCAAGTCCGGGATAGCGCTTCTACCCTGTTCGTCACCTCGCTCCAATTTTTCTCCGTCTGGGAGTCCGGACCAAACCAAACTCCGAGCAACTTAACAGGGCCATCCGTCCAGTGTCCAACAACACTGGACGTTATCGGCTTGCTGCTCCAGGTGCCGAGCCGCAATCCTACAGACTTGTCCATGTTAACTTTTGCCCCTGCCACCGTCTCGTATCTTCTGATTGCCTCTGCTACGCGAGGTAGCTGAGTCATCTTGGATACGGTGATGGTGACGTCATCCGCATACGCCGAAACACCTTTACCACATCCGATTTCATTAGTGGTGCTTCCCAACTTCTCCAACCTCCGCAGCAATGGCTCGAGAGACAGAACATACAGAAGCGGAGACAGGGGGCACCCTTGACGGACTGAACGCCTGATCTCGAACGGCTCCGACAGGTAACCGTTCACCTGAACCGTGGATTTGATGCCACCATAAATGGCCTTGATCCAACCGCGGAAATCCGGGCCTAGCCCAGCCGCCTCAAGGACTGCCGCCAGGTACCGATGATCGACCCTATCGAAGGCCTTACTTTGGTCTAAATGGACCAATGCCCCACCTTTACCGGAAACTTTCCCCACCCTGTCTAAGGTGTAGCGTAAGAGATGAAGATTGTCCTGGATCGACCTGCCAGGAATGGCACATGTTTGCGCCCTCCCGACAAGCTTATCCGCGACAGCCGTCAACCTTTTTGCTAGCACCTTGGCCAAAATCTTTAACTCTACATTCAGTAGAGTTATGGGCCTGAAATTACTGATATGGTCCCCCTTGCTCGGGTCTTTTCTGACCAGCGTTACCACTCCCCGACTCACAGAGCAGGGAATTCTCCCATTCTGTTGCCAGTTCGTGTACACGCCAGCCAGCAAGTGTCCGAACAAGTCCGGCATTGTACTATAAAACTCGTAGGGCAGACCATCCAGTCCCGGCGACCTGTCCCGCGCGCTCTCTGCCAGTACCTCTTTGACCTCCGCAGCTGTGATCGGCCCTTCACAACGCCCCACTTCGCTTGCTGAGAGTCGCGGTCCGTCAGCCAGGACATCCCTTAAGGGCTCCCCATGGTCCAACGTCTCGTTCGTCCCAAACAACCGTGCGAAATGCTGATGAAAGGCCTTCTGCATCTCCTCCTGTCCTTCGATCCGGCGCCCCTGTTCGTCAATTAAAGACTGCACAGAAGCATTTCTGCCTCTCCGACTCTCCACATGACGGGCCCATCCGGCAACATTAATACCTTCTCTGCCTACCGCGCGTAACTTAGCCCTGACTCTACTACCTTCGTGTTTGGCTTGGAGGTGACGGAATAATACCGACCTCGCCGCCAACACTCTGGATGCAGAGCCTGATACTATGGCCTCCTCTAATTCCTTAGTTAGATTCCCTTCTACTCTTGCTCTCTCTAAACTTAGCTCTTTACTAAATCTAAGAGACTCTAAACGTATGGCTCTTTTGAGGGCGCACCACCATCTGTTATTAACGATGGCTCCGCATAATGCCCTCTGCACTAATTCCTTCACCCGAGCACGGAAGACTTTACTAGTCAAAATAGACTTGTTCATCTTCCAGTACCCGGGTCCCTGTCTATGACACTTAGCTAACTGCATCCTACATGTCACAAATTTGTGATCCGTGTAGGAAGTACAGTGAAATTGTGGACAACTAACTATATCCCTATCACTGTCTTTTATAATTACCCTATCTAAGTAAGACCTCTGTGACCCGTCGTTATTAGACCACGTCCACTGTGGAACGAACGGTTCATCCAGTCTATAGCGGTCTACTAGTTTATAGCTTGCTAGTAGCCTTTTTAGGCCAGGGCTTTCCCTTCTATTGATTGAGCCACCACTATCCACTTGCGCGTTGAGAATAGCGTTGAAGTCTCCTGTTAACACTAAAGTTTTCGACGTCGCTAGGAAATTTTCCAAATCTCGAAAAAAAACCGTTTGTCTATTTTCTTGCGGAGCATATAGTGCTACCAACCTGAAAGACTGCTTATTCGCGTGTGTCACATCCAGAACGACCAGCCTACCTTCTGGGTCTAGAAAGACTGCACTTACCTGTACATCCAAGCTTTTTTTGAACAGTACCACAACGCCCCCACTCCCTCCTTGACTCGGAGAAATAACTTTCTCGTAATCATTAAGAAGAGGTGAGAACGCCTGTGGGCCGTTCAGCTTGGACTCAGTCACAACACATATATCTATCTTTCGCGACCTGAGGTCGTTTAGGAGGCATGTCTGCTTCCATTTGGACCCCAGGCCACGAACATTTATACACCCTATCTTAACTTCCATGAAAAAAAATGTTTACATTACCTTTGCAGGAGGGGTTTCACGACTTGCATCGTCCCCTCCTCCGGTATCTTCTATGACTGGTGTAGCCGTTGGTTTTAGAATAATTTTTTCTTTCACGACATGCTGACTCACATCAAAAATATCGTCAGCATATCTCCGTTTGAATTGTTCGTAGTGTTCGGCACTTATCCTCGCCAACCGTATGTGCGGCGGTTTACCTTCAATCGGTCCCATTATCGTATAGTTTTTTTTTGTTATTAGTTCGTGTAATACTTCGTTTTTGATGGTGTACGAAACAATTCTTTCTTGCGGGGGTTTAGGAGCGGGTTTCAATTTGGGAGTGAACGAGGGTATTTTTTCTTGTATGTTTTGCGTTTTTTCTTTTTTTCTTGTAGGGGGAGGGGAGTCTGGGCCAATGGGTTTTTTCCTTTTGTTTTTGGCAACTTCAAACTCCGCTTCTTCCTTACTTTTTCCTTTTTCTATTACGACTTCCGGTGTTTTCGTTTTTCCTTGTTTGTCATCTTTTTTAAGTTCAGTTTTCTCCGGTATTTCTTTCTCCCTTTGGGGAGGGACTTCTTTTTTTTGGTTCGGTTTTTTTATTTTTACACATTCGGAGCGCACGTGGCCCTTTTCTCCACATTTAAAACATCTGGGCCTCCGTCCCTCCACCGACACTCTTGCACTGAGACCTTCCCCTATAAATATCCTGTCTGGTCTGGTCTCGAGGGTATCGTTTGACGCTAGAACTATAAGCTCTAGCGCCTGCCCCTTCCAATTGAGTGCGTTCCTCCTTCTCATTGTGAGTACTTCCACTTGATCCTCCACGTCGTAAATTAAAGCTTCTACCAACCAGTTTACGTCATACCCGGGTGGAATGTCTTCTATTGTGATTTTCGCAGTTCTCCGACCCAGGTATGTGGGTAAGAGCATTACCTCTTCGGTTTTCAACGTTTGTGTTGATACTACTTTCGCAATTTCTGCGGATTCGAATTGGGCCTCTACTGTAGCATTTCGAGGCCCTCTACCGACATATTTTATTTTTTCCCACACAGGGGCAAGACACTTTTCAATTGCATCCGTTTTCATCATCATGATGCGCCTTTCTTTGCAATTGTACACTTTGTAGATAACGGTTCTTACCGCCAACTCTTGGATAGTTTCCTTTGGCGGTATTAACCTTGTTATGTCGTCTGTTTTCCTTATTAGGTTTCTGTACTTGTACCACTGTTCGGGTATCACCTCCATTGCTTCAAATTGTCCGCCTACGGCGGAAGAAAAACTGCTGGCCTTTTTCTCTTCCTTGGTTACTTCTGGGTCTACTTGAAATACTTGTGTATTATTGAAACAAATTTCTTCTTGTAAAAGAGGAAAGTCCTCATCACACAGTAGAAAGGTCATTTCGTTATCCATATTGAAAAAGTTTTCGTTTTACACGATGGTAGTTTGCTATCTCTCTAAAAGAGAGCAGCAAAAAAGAAAATTTTTGCCCCGCAGGGCGCAATTCCACAGGTACAACAGTTGAAACTTGACAAAAATCACACCAAACAGCAACAAAAAGGACAGAAACAACTCACTAAACTAGGCAGAAGCAATTCAAAGCAGTACGACGAGCCGGAAGTAGATTAGCGGCTGGATAGAAAAGCCTGTTTCGCCTTCGCAAACTTATGTAAATCATAGTGAAGTTCATTCACTGATCAGCAAAATTAGAAATATAATATTTCTAAATCTCTCAGAGAGATTTAAGCAGTAGTGGAGCGATAAAGTTGTAGTATATTGTCAACTTAATGTGACAATCCCAATAAGGGAACACACTACTGCCGTTTAGCCCTAGGAAGCTGGACCGCTTCCTGTCGGCCTTGACACAATTACTGTGTCCTTAAGTTTGCAAAGAGGAGACAAGCTCCCCAACCCAGCCTAGCCAGCATCCAGGGACATGTTTCTGAGTCTTTGCTCGTCATCAGCCTGAAGTAGCTTACTACAACTTTATCGCTCCACTACTGCTTAAATCTCTCTGAGAGATTTAGAAATATTATATATATAATATATATATATATATATATATATATATATATATATATATATATATATATATATATATATATATATATATATATATATATATATATATAATATATATATATATATATATACGTATATGTATATACGTATATATGTATGTATAATATGTGTATATATATAGATACATATTATATATATTTACATATATACGTATATATACACTTGTGTATATATATGTATGTATATATATATATATATATATAAGATAGATATATGTATATATATGTATAGATATATGTATGTATGTATATATATATATATATATATATATATATATATATATATATATATATATAATCCCCCACCATCTACTCATTCATTCCGTGCCCACCCCGTCTTTCCCCCTACTTACCCATCCGTCTCTCCATCATCCAACCACACGTCTATCTTTCCGCTCCAACCCCTTCAGATGGAGACACAGTTTTATACAGATAACGCCGAAGTCTCGTTCGTTGATCCACTCACGGCAATTCTTGAGCCGACATTATCGTCTGCTTATTGTCTGCTATTTCCTGATCGTCAGCCATTGTATGTATTTATTCTTAAAGATTCACAAACTATTGCTACATCCTATAGTTACGAACGAAATTCGTTGTTTTTATTACATTTTCTTTCATTTTTTTCTTATTTTATTCATCATTATATATTTTCTACTTCCTGCTGTCTTTTTTTTTAATACTAGTTATTTTCTATTCTTTCATTACGTTTTATTATTTTTTCTCCTTATAAATATCCATTACATTATATCGTTGTTGTTGCTTATTCTTCGATGGTGTGGTTGGCATTATCATTCTGTCCCTCTTCAACTATTTCCTATTCCATTTTTTCGTAGTTTTTCTTGCCTTTTTATCCAGTTCATGCTACTTTCCCGTCCCCTACCCCGTTCCTATCTTCTACCTTATATTCCTTACCTCTTTCCTTCTATCTTTCTTTCTATTTATTTTTCGTGATTATTTCTTTCCTTCTCTTTCCTATTCTTCTTTTTTTTCTTTTCTTTTCTTTTTATACTTTTGTCCGAATATATTCAACACCCTGTTATCCTCCGTCAATTTCCTCCTGTATCTCTCCCTACCTTCTTCTCCCTCTTCATATTTCTCCCCCTCGTTCACACACTGTCTGTCCATCTCTCTCTTTCTCTTTCTCTCTCTCTCGTTCCCATTTTCTTTCTCAGTATCCTTCTCTCGTTCCCCTCTCTCGTTTTCTCTCTATCTATGAATTTCTGTTCCTCGTTCTTTCATTTCTCAATCTGTTTTTTTATTTCTACTCGCTTCTCTTTCTTATTACATATTGGTCTGCTTCTCTCTTCGTCTCTCTCGTTCTTTCATCCCCCCTCTCTCTCTCTCTATATATATATATTTATATACATATATATCTTGCTTTATTTGAACATCATATATTCCAGCATCTCTCTTGGTATCTTATACTCTCCCTAACCCTTCGCACACATACGCGCCTATGCACCCCTTCTCTCTTCCTGTGTTTATCTTTTTCTGCTGCATCTCTCATTCTTCTTCGTCCTTCTCTTCCTAACTCTCCCCCTCTCTCTCTCTCTCTCTTTCTCTCTTTTCCTTTCTCTCCCTCTCTCTCTCTCTCCACTCCACTTGTCTCTCAAGTTACCCCGAAAGAGCTGGAAACGAATTTTAATTCATGTTAATCAGAGAATGGACCACA
>NC_142938.1:60974301-60984301 GCF_046866305.1 Octopus bimaculoides | reverse complement strand
TATGAATAAAAGAACAAAATAAGGCCTCAGGGCCAAAGAGGAGACGAAAATATTCAAAGCTGGGAGAGTATCCTAAGGATATACAGCGAAAAGTGAATAGAGCGGGAGACGAGAAAAATGCGACTGCTCGCTATGTGAGCTGGTTGCAAAAAGGAAGAGATGAAACAGAGACAACAGATCACGTGTCAGTAGTAGGAGAGAGGAATAAGCAGAAGGCAGAGAGAGAAGACCAAAGAACGTGACAGATAGCATAGAAACGAGAGAGACACATACACGCATATGTGTGTGTATGTGTGTGTGTATATGTATATGTATATGTATACGTATATGTGTGTGTGTATATATATATATATATATATATGTATGTATGTATATATGTATGTATTATGTATGTGTGTGTGTGTGTGTGTGTGTGTGTGTGTGTGTGTGTGTGCTTGTGTGTATTGATATATATATAAATGTTAAGCTCTGTGTAAGAAGTGAACAAATAAAGATATGGAATTGTATATATGAATTCTAGTAATCTTGCCTTATAATTCCTTAATTTTGAATTTTAAATTTGTAATCCTGCCAAATATAAAGAAATGATTATCTCCTTTTGTAATAGCTCTACACAAAAGGAAGACACGTACCAGCCTCCCACCACCATCACTACCACCACCAGGCACACGTATTGTCTTAAAATATTCTAGATTACCTCGTTGTACATTTTTACCGTGTGGTAGTTCTACCAATCCAACATCTGCTTTATAGAGCAACTTAGGCAATTTCTATCGAAAGATCACGCAGTCGTGTTTCTGAAACTGCACTCAGCAACGCTGATTGTATATCGTTTATAAATTTCTAGCTGTGATTCTAGATTTGTAATGCTGCGTTACTCACATTACTATAACTGATTCTAGTAGACATTATCGAGCACATATATTAACGATCCTGAATGGGATCTGGGGTGAGTTGTCTCGCCTGTCCATTACTCTCAGGTGTTTTAACACTCAACGCTTTGAGAGAGTTATCTCCACCACGCCATCTCACAGCCTACCGGTAAATACACAATGCATATACGTTAAGTATATGTGGTCGATAATGCCTATTACACTAGCGCTGCTTCTATTTCATATTTGAATTTAACCCTAGTAGAATTGTTGTTGAAGATTTAGTGATAGCTGTGTGATGCAGAACAGAGTTTACTATTCACTATAAGAAATGTCCTACTAATATGTGTGAATACGTTTAAGCTACAGGGTGGGATATACCTGATAATTCTTCTACTTTTACGTTTGCTATTATTTAATGTAAGACGGTGAGCTGGCAGAATAGTTCGCTCATAGGACAAAAATCTTAGTAACATTTCTTCTTACTCCACGTGCTGAGCTCAAATCCTACCGGGTAATACCTTTAAGAAGCACCTAGACAAATCTACATCACGGCGAGAAACTCAAAAAGGGCTTCCATATCAGACTCCCTTATTCATCAAAACTAAGCGACAAACAATGGCCGTTAAAAAGGTAATGATACTGGCGGGGCCCAACATCGCAATAGTCTTCGGGTTGAAACGTATGAAAGAATAAAAGAATATATTTACATGTTATTATATAACATTGCGGTTAGTTAGCCGTCTTTACCTTCTAAGATTGTGATTGCGGTCGACTTTATTATTCGTCCTCTAGGGATCGATAGAATACGTATCAGTCAGGCACTAGGATCGGTATAATCGATTTACCCCCTCTCCCAAAATTTCCGACCATGTGCTTATAATAGAACGGATATGTTATATATATTATATTATATTATATTATAATGTATTATAATTCTGTACGTATTGGCAGAGCAGCTTTGCTAATAGCTGCTGAAGCGACTTCATTTGTTGGCAATTTCCTCCAATGTTATCTTAGTGTTAAGTTTTCGACGAATGAGCTCCTGCGCTTTTTTCTTTCATAAATAGCTAACCACGTGTTCCATATATAAGTGTGTGTGTGTGTTTGTGCTAGTGTGTTTCTGTGTGTGGTTTTGTGTATATACAAACACACGCGTAAATGAACACATACATTTTTCAACGTATTATATATAAATGTAAGTATATATTTTATGCGCCTCCCTGTCTGTCTCTGCTTGCTTCTGTATATTTATGTATATCGTGCATGAATGTGTGTATGTGTGAGTGTGTGCGTATATGTGTGTGTAGGTGTGTATATTTGAATGTTTGTATGAGTATAAATATATGTGTGCGTGTATATATATATATATATATATCTACATGCAAACACACACATACATACACACGTATAAATTCATACATGCACACACACCCAAACGTACACAAAGACACAAACAGATTAAGAAATCTATATATGTAATTCTGTTAATAGTGAGAGAGTGAGAGAGAGGGAGAGGGAGAGAGAGAGAGAGAGAGCATTATAGGAATGTAATAAAATCTAAGAAGGATTTCATAATAGCAAACAAGAGAGAATCTATGTGTTAGAGGAGATGATGGGATATTATTTAATAACTGGAAGGAATTTATTTGGTACGAAAAAATATAGCGAATTCATTTGCTTTCATTATAAACATGATTACACACTGATGGAGATATTCTTATTGTATTCTATTTGTGTTGATGTCGTTATTAATAACATTACTATCTACTTGCTTTTTATTTTCACTCTCCTGTCGTATCTGACTCTCCCCGCCCTGTTTTCCTAATACCAATTTGCGCATATACATACTTATGTATATATATATATATATATAATCTATACACTATAAACACACACACATGTATGTGTGTATGTATATATGTATACATACATACATACATACATACATACATACATGTACATATATATAATGTATGTATATATGTATATTTATTATAGTGGTGCAACGGAACAAATATGGAAGTTGTGGTTATAACATTTGCAATATAATCGACCTTATTACTGTAGCAACTTGATGGTGTCTTAGTTTGCAAACAGTCGTATTCAAAGAAGGTTATCATTTGCTGCATTAGAACAATATAATAGAAAGTGGTAAAAATTCCCTAAGTGCTAATATATATATTTGATACTCCAATCCTTTTTCCCTACTGAAATCTCTTCCAGCAAGACTTGGCATGGCACAATAAGGCCAGATAGAAAATAAAATATATTCCATCAAATATGCCTCCAGAAAGATCCTAGGGGTCAACTGGTGGGGCCGTGTCACAGATAAGGAGATTCTGATTGGAGCAAGGTGACGACCACTACAAGATTTTGTAGCAGAGCACTGCTTCTGCCTGCTTAGCCACTTTCTCTGTCTAGCACAATGGTTCTGAACCGGAGTCAATATGGCCTTCAGGGGATCTATATAAGATTGCGTTGTTAAAAATTATGTGCAATAAATTGGTTGTATTTCTACAATGCACAAAATATTTTAATGTTTTATGCAATTCCTAATAAGATTTACTTATAGAAATACTGCAGGATTTTTTAATATAGAGTGAATAGGTGTGGACGTCCAGTAGAGTAAAATGAGAATCAAAGGGCCTCATTGGCAACCCCTAGCCTAGGCGATTAATAGTACTCGAAAACAGCCATGATTTGACACCTAATGTGTTCAGCAGCGAAGAAAGACCTTAAGTTGGAAGTAAAAGAGAAAACCTCCACGGAAGGTTCCGCTAGAAACGTCAAAATTCAAACACGTATTTTCTCTTTATGGACGCAGTTATTACAAGGGAGATAATCGTTTCTTTATACTATTTGGTGGGATTACAAATTTGAATTTAAAAGTGAAGAATTATAAGGAAAAAGTTGCAAGCGATTTATATATCTAATGCTTTATTCTGTTTACTTATTACGAAACTCTTAAAGTTTCAAGTCGGTGGGTCTCATATATACAACTATTTCATTCAGCATGGTACAACCTAAGACTTATTAATTAAGCATTTTATGAAGTCGGTCATTTCATTACAGAAGGAAATAATTGTAGTTTGGAGGAAGTTCATGGAATGTATATTTCCATTCTTTTGTTTTTTTCCCCCCAGAACATTAGAAATTTATCAATCAGGAGAAATGAAATAGATTTTAGTATTTAAATTCAAGATAATAGTGTTCCAGGTACTTCTACATTGATAAGGTGTCTTATAGTAGCTAATGAGTTCAGTTTTAACTAAAAACAATATTCAAAAGCCTTTTTTCAGTATAGTTCCTGAGGTGTTGATTTGGTTTCAAGCATCTATTTCATAGTAGTAACCCCACGTGGTCTAGCATAAGCGTCATCTCCTTGTAGACATACTACCTTGACGATACGTGCATCTCTGATCACGAGCGGAAGTAGTGGAGGGGCATCCTATCCATGTGTTGAGAGGAATTCTTTAGGGTTTGAATAATTCACCTCTGAAAACATGGGTGTTTTGTTCAACATCCTTAAATGACCCTTATTCAAGACCCTTTTCAGTGGGATGAACTACTCTACCTGCAGAAAGTTCTAACTGACCCCTACCTGCAAGGTCAGTGCGCTGTTTATCTTGATATGAGATCATCATGTTGCTCATGTATGGTTGTGATGCATGTGCTTAGGATACCCTTATCAGACGGGTAGTCACGATGGGTATATTGAGCTTCGTATATTTGTACCCAAGTGTCACTTTGATAGCATACGCTGCTCTCTCACTCAATAACGATGATGATGATGATGATATATATATATATTATATAAGCATATACTTATATATATATATATATGTATGTATGTATGTATGTATATGCGTTTGTGAATATATGTATATGTATGTAAGTATATATTTATGTATGTATATATGTACGTATGTATGTATGTGTGTATGTATGTATGTATGTATGTATATGTGCTCCCTTTATGCACAGATTTTCTCGAGCTCTGTCAATATGTTGCCAGAATCCTTTCTTGTTTTCTGGGGCTCACCGATGTATGTGTTCTTAGGGAACCTTTCTTGTGGACATTCCGAACAGTTCCATTTGCTTCGAAACTTATCTCAAACACTAGTGATGCTAAGTTACGTTAATGGATCAGTTTCGAATTTTTTTTCCTAAGCTGTCTTTGTACTTTGACTGCGTTTTCAAACATTTATTTAGTATTTTCGGAGAAGTTTCTTGTTCAAAGCTTAATCTAGTATCTTTCGTTATTTCAAATGTTTTGAATCTAAAAAAAAAAAATGGTTATTAAGTTATCAACTGTGAAAACGTGTATATAATTTTTGGGACACACTGTACACACACACACACACACACACACACACACACACACACACACACAAATGCAGACGCACACGCACACATACACACCGGCATACACTTTTATATATTCATATATTCATACGTAGACATGAATATGAATATAGTACATTCATATTCTTACATCTGCATATATACTTACATATGCAAACATACAGATACAGGCACTACACACACACACACACTCCTACCCATACACACACACGCACATACACGCACACTCACACACACACACACACACATATGTAATTTTGTTAATAGAGAGAAAGAGCGTATTATAGGAATGTAATAAAATCTAAGAAGCATTTCACAATAGCAAACAAGAGAGAATCTATCTGTTAGAGGAGATGATGGGATATTATTTAATAACTGGAAGGAATTTATTTGGTACGAAAAAAATGTAGTGAATTCATTTGCTTTCATTATAAACATGATTACACACTGATGGAGATATTCTTATTGTATTCTATTTGTATTGAAGACGTTATTAATAACTCCACTATCTACTTACTTTTTATTTTCACTCTCCTACTGTATCCGATTCTCCTTCTTTTCCTAATAAGAATGTATTACAGAGGCACAACGCAAATATATGGAAGATATGAGTTTAAGAGCCGCAGTTAAGTCGACCCTATTACTGCAATAACTTGACTATTCCTTAGTTTGTAAAACAGTCGAACTGAAGGATGATCTGCGCTAGCACCGTTGTAGAAATTGTATAAATATTGGAATAAATCTGATACCTCGAAAAAGATATAGTACGCCAATGTTGTATTCTGTTAAAATCTTTAAACTTACTCAAGACATTGTTTTATTTTAATTTTATCGAGCCTATTGTGCCAAAAATCAAATTGAAACCGGTTGGGATTTGAATAGTCATCTAATATTATAATAAAGAAAACTGCTGATTTATTAATTTGAGTATGTAACTTTTACTACTGAAAAAGCTATTATTAAAATCTACACTGTATAGAAAATTCTCAAAATTTCTAATTTTGATATATTTTTTTATCAAAATATGTTTTTTATTTTTGAAAATTTCAACTACAAAGACTAATTTAAATTCCCTGCAAGATAACTACCTGATAGCGTTCCCACTTTCTCTCTTCTCTCGTGCAGATCATGACGTTACTA
Source organism: Octopus bimaculoides (assembly GCF_046866305.1). NCBI lineage: Eukaryota > Metazoa > Mollusca > Cephalopoda > Octopoda > Octopodidae > Octopus > Octopus bimaculoides. The sequence goes on along the minus strand of NC_142938.1, from coordinate 60,977,921 downwards.
ACTACAGACATATCAAAAGAAAAACGATTTTCTCCAAATCATATGTTTTATCTAGCATCAGCCATGTTATGTTGATTCCAGGATCCTTTCATATTTTTTGGTAGTTTTTGAAGAAATAGAAAGCTGAAGAAAAGCAGTAGCTTTAATTTACTTACGTCAGTTTTACCAAATATAAACTTGTCTCATTTTCAGTTAACTAAAGTATTTAATTGTTGTGCACAATGTTTTTAAAAATACTAATCATGATAAGGCATCGACTGGTACAATTCATGATAAGGACTATAAAGGAAATCTATTATATATTTCCGATAATCAATCTGTTTATTCGGTTCCCTCTTCTTGTTACTGGAGTTCATATGATGAACGGGAATAAAAGAAAATGACATTTCTCGTCTCTGTATATCTGTAATCGTGCGTTCATATAGTTTATTAATACTAAAATTCATAAAAACACGTACGTATATTCATACACATACACACACACACATATAAATGTAGTGTAATATATGGATTCATAGAATCGTGTGACTATCACAAAATGTTCCTCTACGGAACTAGGCATACAGACGAAATGGTAATCCAATACAGAGGAGCATAAGACAGAGTGCCATGAGCTGAATTCCAGAAGATCAGATCGAAGAAATTATTTCATGGGGAGTATATAAACCATGACATGTTAAAGGTATGAGAAGTGAATATATTTATTTAACCACTTCTCATCCTTAGGCTTACAACCGCTTTACAAGTCTTCTTCGTGTAATAATAATTTCAGAGCATAATATATTTAGATGCCTGCACTATGATGAAGATAAAATCGTACAATACAATTGTATATTCACAAACCAATGCACATAAAAAAAGTTAGCTCATCAGATCACTAAGAGATCAAGGTTACTCAATGATACAACTTACCTTAAGGATGACAAGGTCTTAAATAAATATATTCAACTCTCATAGCTCCTGGTGTTACGTTCTTGAGCAAGATACCACTGTATTTGAGTGCTTGTAACTATTCTGAATTTATTTAGTGAGTAGGTGCTATTAGACCAATAAATAATGAAAAGGGGACATTAGATATACCATATCAGACAAAATTACAAGAAATGGGAATGACATGTGTATATGTCATCCAGTAAAGAGCAGAAAACCAACCAGAGGGTGGTGTTTCGATAGTGTATATTATTCCAATTAAATAGAAAAAACATATCTGTATAAAAAATTTGTTTCCTATCCACGTGTACGCAGTTTCGATGCCGCAGTGCGGTAGACTCGACAGAAATCTATTAATCAAGCTTAATACTAAATCATAGTTTGTGAGTAGAATTTAGTAAACGTGAACATGTGTATAAATATACACACACAGAGAAACGAACAAGTACACACAGACACACACACATACACACACAAACACACACATATATGCATACATACATCCACGCACTTAGATACACAATATGTAGACGTACACACATATATATATATATATATATATATATATATATATATATATATATATATATATATATACATATATATATATATATATATATATATATATATATATATATATATATATATATATATATATATATATATATATATATATATATATATATATATATATATATATATATATATATATATACATATATATATATATATATATATATATATATGTATGTATGTATGTATGCAGGTATGTATGAGTGGGTCGACACCCGAGGTGCGATCTGTTTCCATTATTTCTAAGATAAATTGTAAACAACTGTATTCACTCTCTTTTTCTCTTTCTCGACGCCTACTATCACAGTGCTTGTTGCATGTAAGTAGATCTATATATATATGATTTATGTAAATATGTTTCTATATATCTTCACATACACACATAATATATATATATATGCATACATAAATACATACATACATACATATATATATATATATATATATATATATATATATATATATATATATACATACATATATGCATACATACACACACACACACACACACACACACACACGCACACACACATATATATATATATATATATATATATACATATATAAACGTGTGTATAGATAGACAGATACAACGTATATATGTGTCTGAGTGTATGCGTATTGTGAATCTGCGCGTACACATATATATATATATATATATATATATATATATATATATATATATATATATATATATATATATATATATATATATATATATATATACATGTGCGTGTGTAGGGCATGTGTGGACGTGTGCGTATGTATATATTTGTCAGTGCGCATTTGTTCATGTGTTAATCCTATAAAATAGACCCAACACCGTTAATCTTAACACGTATCGATAAGGAGCATAACAACAACAAAAACAACAACCACAACATGAACAACAACATCAACAATACCAACTGGCAAAAATCGCAAAAAATAAATAAAAATTAGCGAAATGTAACAAAAACCCACCCCAAAAAGAAAAAAAAACCCTGCCAGTAGATAACCAGAAGACGTTCGGCTTTGTGTCTTCTGCTTCTGTACAGATTGGTGGTAGGGCCGGGTGGGGCTGGCGCGCGAATATATGTGTTGTACAGGGTAGAGGGCGCGGAAATTGATCCATGTTCAATTGTACATTCTCAGGTAGCTAAGAAAAGTTAATATCGCTAATATTAAGTATTTGTCACGGCACCTGCGAATTAATACGTCTTGATAACACCGACATCATGTAAACGTCGATAATTGTGTGTGACATGTCTTCTGGTCTCTGTGTTTCATTTTGTTCTGTTGTGTTTTGTTTCTTTATCTTCTCTTCGTTGTTTTGCCATATTCTCTGGTGGACATCATTCAATGCCTTTCTCTTTCTATACTTTAGACACACACACACACACGCACACACACACACACACACACACACACACACACACACGTACTCACACACAAACACACAAACACACAAACACACAAATACAAACACGTATATATATATATATATATATATATATATATATATATATATATATATTGCGTGGCACCTTCGTCAAGTGTGTTCTACTATAGCTTCGGGCTGACCAGTGCCCTGTGAGGGGAATTGATAGAAGGAAATTGAAAGAAGTCCGTCATATATACATATATGTATGTATATGTTTGTGTGTCTGTGTTTGTCACCCCAACATCGCTTGACAATCGATGTTCGTGTGTTTATGTCCCCGTCACTTAGCGGTTCACCATGAATGTGAGCCCTATGATTACGGCCGTCACACATCTGCATGAATTTCCGAGAACTTCCGTATGGTTTTCATCCAACGTCTACCTAATTTAGACTTACAAATATCGATTAGCTTAGTGGTTCCGAACGAATTTTGGGCTACAGACCCCTTTGATTCCTATTTTGTTCTACTGAACTCACAGCTATTGGATGTTTTAAAAATTCTGTTATATTTTCATAATCAAATATTATTACGAACTGCATAAAACATATTGTGAAATTGTTTTGTGTATGGTTATAGTAGTATAACCAGTTCATGGCTCATAAATCTTAATAACAAAAAATCTTACATGGACCCCCAAAGGGTCATACGGACCCTAGTTGAGAACTATTGGTTTAAATGCATACGGTTTTTCTT
>NC_142938.1:60964301-60966801 GCF_046866305.1 Octopus bimaculoides | reverse complement strand
CACACACATATGTATATGCATATATATATAATATATATATACCTGTGTGTGTATTTGTATACATACATATATATATATATATATATATATATATATATATATATATATATATATATATGTGTGTGTGTGTGTGTGTGTGTGTGTGTGTGTGTGTGTGTGTGTGTGTGTATGTTTGTGACTGTCCACCGCATGACAATCTTTATTGGTTTAAGTCCATGTAACTTAGTGGTTCCTCAAAAGTACCGCTAGAATAAGTCTCAGTCTTAATTAAGCAAATCGTGAGGGCCACTCGTTCAACTAAAATCCCTCATGTTGGTACCCCAGCATTGCAGCAATCCAATGACCAAAACGAGTAAAAGATAGATACTAAAAGAGAGAAGGAAATATTTAGCTGCTATTTCAAGTCTATCAAGCAATATTTCGAGGCTCCCTTCGTCAGCTCGTACGATCTTATTACGTTGTTGTTTAACCACATGCGATCCATTCTACATGATAAAAAGTATTCTAAGCCGTTACAATCATGAAATTGGCAAGAAGCTTTCTTCTCAACGACTTGGTTCCGAGTTCAGTCCCACTGTATTGCTCCTTGAGCAAGTGCCTTCTACTATAGCCTCGGGCAGACTAAAGCTGTCTGAGTCGATTTGGTTGAGGAAAACTGAAAGGAGCCTGTGGATAATATAAAAATGTGTGTGTGTGTGTGTGTGTGTGTCTTTGTGTCTATATTTATCCCTTACCACCGCTTGACAACTGGTTTTGGTGTGTTTATGTCTCCGTAACTTAGCGGTTCGGCAAAAGTGTCCGATAGAGTAAATACCGGCTTTAAAAAAATGACTAGGGTCGATTCCCCCGACTAAAAGTTCTTCAAGGCGGTGCCCCAGCATGGCTGCAGTCTAATGACAACCTAGTAAGAGATAAAACAGATCTACAAGTGGGCGAGTATTTGGAATGGTTACCGCGCGTCGAACAAAATGCTTTGCGGCATTTCTTCCGGTTATTAACGTCCTGAGTTGAAATAACACTGAGGTCGATCTCACCTTTCATCTTTTGCGAATCGATAATATCTATACCTTACCAGTATTTGAGCCAATGTAATCGGTTTTTCCATCCCCTCAGAATTGTGGGCCTTATATCAGAATAACAAATTAATTATGTCAGAATTCTGAATGCTGTAACCATTATTAGACTATACATTATCGAATATGTCCTTTAGTTTTCTAAGGCATCACGGTGTGATTTCAGAGAAAATTCGCTGGTATTTCTAGGATACAGAGCGACTCATGTACGGACAGGCTGGTCCGTTGGTTCGTTGGCTGGTGAGAAGCGAAACGCTACATATTTAGCTGTGTGATGACGGCAATAAATATAGTAAGTGTTCTCAGATAACAGAGATATGAGTCTGATTATGAAGACATTGGTCTCATTCTTAGAAGCACACACACACACACACACACACACACACACACACACACACACACACACACACACACACACATACACACACACCACGCACGTACATACTCCTACATGCGGACACTCGTATACGCGCACGCACCACAGGCAGTGACACACAACACAAACACTGGTGTACACACACGCAGAAATATACACGAGCTATTAAGCACATACTCGCAGACATACTTTTACACATTCTCACATACGGAAGCTTGCACGAATGTTTAAAGTATACTAACAGGCTCTTGCGTACAGTGAGATATGCACACATGATGGCTCTTATGTATACAGACACATATATACACGGGAATATATGCATAGTATACATTCATACATACATACATACATACATACATACATACATACATACGTACATACGTAACATAGCATAAATTTGTAGGAGGCAGCATTCATATAGAAAACCTATACAGGAACGGACATGAAAACACAATCTTGTACACTCACACACACACACACACACACACACACACACACACACACAATCCACACACACAAATACACAAAATCCACGCAAACACACACAAATACACACACATATACGTAGGAGAAAATACACATGTGCATGCATATAAACACACACCAGGTCAGCGTAGAGACGTTAACTTTAGTACATTCATTCAGACAACGCACGTCTTCCAGTGACTGTAAGGCACATAAAAGCATACAGAACATACACAACACTCACAAAGACCATACTCACAACACATACAACACCCACATAGATCAACAGCGAAACACACCGTGTGTGCAAGCTTTGCTGCTGTCCTCATTTCATACTCATGCACAGAGAAAAATATAGCTATACGCACATTGATATCGTCACACTAATATACATACATACATACATGCATGCATACATACATACATGTGTATATATATACATATATACATATATACATACACACACACACACACACACATATATATATATATATATTGGCTGTGTGGTAAGTAGCTTGCTTGCCGACCATATGGTTCCGGGTTCAGTCCCACTGCTTGGCACCTTGGGCAGGTGTCTTCTACTGTA
>NC_142938.1:60946801-60954301 GCF_046866305.1 Octopus bimaculoides | reverse complement strand
ATCTATCTATCTATCTATCTATCTATCTATCTATCTGTCTCTGTGTAAGTGTGTGTGTGTGTGTGTGTGTGTGTGTGTGTGTGTGTGTGTGTGTGTGTGTAGGTGTGTGTGTGTGTGTACGTAGGTATGTTTGTAGTTAATTCTTGATTGTACTTCACCAATGCAGGCCATAGTTTATTATTCCAAATGTTTGGTTTTTCTCTCCCACGGAAATAGGTTCTTTGAGAGAATGCTGAAGTTTCTTTCCTGTCACCGCTCCGTGTTTTATTGTCCTGATAATTTTAATACTTTAAGCTGTTTAGCGATATTATAAAGATTAATTCCTGCAGAGTCATCAAACATATGAAACCTAATTGTATCTTTACGCCAATATATTAAATCATGTAAGGCAGCGAGCTGGCAGAAACGTTAGCACGCCGGGCGAAATACTTCGTGCTATTTCGTCTGTCTTTATGTTCTGAGTTCAAATTCCACCGAGGTCGACTTTGCCTTTCATCCTTTCGGGGTCGATAAATTTAGTACTAGTTACGCGCTGAGGACGATGTAATCGACTAGTCCCTTCCTCCAGAATTTTAGGACTTGTGCCTATAGTATAAAGAATTATTATTTAACCTCAGGTTCATCCTGATCAATCAGATATCTGATCATCTTTTCAGTTTTATTTACACAAGGTGCAAGTATACTTCTGTGGATAAGCAATATGTTTTGAAATTACATGATTTCGGTTTCAGTCTTGTCGTGTGGCATCTTGGGCAAGTATCTTCTACTATAGCGCCGGGCAGAACAATGCCTTGTAAGCGATTTTTGTGGATAAAAACTGTATGGAAGCCCGTCGTATATATCTATGTATACGTGTGTTTGTGTGTGTGCGTGCGTGTGTGAGTATGTGTGTATGTGTCTTTGTGTTTGTGTTTGTCCCTCACTGACGCTTGACAATCGGTGTTATTTCGTTTATGTCCCTGCAACCTAACGTTTCAGCAAAAAAGAATGAGAGAATAAGTACTATACTTACAAAGAAGGACCGAGGTCGATCTTTTCGAGTGACCCTTCAAGGCAGTGCCTCATCATGGCTGCAATCCAATGACTGAAAAAACTACAAGACAAAAGATAGTGTATCTAAGGTTACATCATCCAATGTGTCAATAAAGTAATCCCTCGACTATTGCGGGTGTTACGTTCCAAAACCTTCCGCGATAGATGAAAATCCGTGAAATAAAAACAGTATTGTACGGTATATTTTTATGTATTAGTTTTGTAATTTGTATATATTTATTTTATTATAAATGCAAAAGAACACAACAGAAGAATCGACGTAAGCTTAAATAATAAACCGCGATAGGTGAGCTGCGATAAAGTGAGGGATTACTGTATATTTCTTAATGTCATAACGTCTGATATGAGGAAGAGTTGTCTACTATTTCTAGCCTATGGAAAGATTACATAAGGATTACCGCTTTATTTTTACTCAAACGTAGTATAACTAAGGATATATTACTGAATTTGTTTAAGTAAAACGATAATGTTTGATATGACGGAGATTTGACTGCTATTTCTAGCCTGTGAAAGACGACGTAAATCTTCCCTGGGTATTTCGACGCTTTATCATTTCAGCTGCTCGATCGACCTCGTGTGGGATAAATAATATATATGCAACCTAACAGCTGTGCTCTGTTGTCACGTGATAACAGTCTTTTAATTCTCAGATATCTGTCACCTCTTCAGTTCCCTCGCATGAGATATCAAGATTTAAACACCTTTTTATCACACTTATAACCTGAAGCAGTTGATGTATGCGTGAGAGCGTCTCTATGTGTATATGTGACTGTGTGTGCATATCTGTGCATGTGTGGCTCTGTGTGTGCGTGGCTGTCTGTGTGTGCATGTGTGTGTGTGTGTGTGTTTGTGTGTGTGTGTGTTAGGTTGAGTTTAATTGTTTGTGAATATATATCATTTGTATTACAAGGTCCAAACAATTGATGTATGACTCAGAGTGTGATTATATGCATGCGTATGCCCAACACTATGTATGTAAATGTGCGTGTGTATGTGCGAATGTCAGTGTGTGCGTGTGTATGTGTGTATGCGTTTATATGAGTGTGGTTATATTTTATTCTTCATACGCATGTATCTGTTTCTCTGTTTTATAGTGTGTATGTGTATGTTGTGGAAAAAATACGTATGAAAATGTTAATGTTTGTAGGTGTCTTTTCTTCATGTGTATCTGTGTGTTTCTTTACGTATATGTAAATAACTGAATTCAATTTAGATTTCTTTATTTACACACACATAGGCCTGCGCGCGCACACACATATTCACATGTTCACACACACACACATTCAAATTTTGGACGAAGTTGTGAACATGTTTAAATACCATATTTTCATAATCGCTCTAAAAATCAAACCTTGTATGTAACAGCCAGGAAGTTAGATCGAGTCGCCCAATTGGTTAGTTTCTACTTTAATTAATTATAATCATGGTTAGGAATCGCTTCAGGTACCTTGATACTGGAAACAATTGGTAGCGGATAGCCTGGTCATTCTTACACCAGCAAAGCAGTTGTATCACTACTCGATGTGAGTAAGCGAATCTTGAGTATGGCTTTAACAAAAATTGAAACTATGCGATTAGTCGACTCCAGAACCCTGAGAGTCTATCCTGTAAAAATACGTTGCTCACACGTATAATCGAAATATTGTTTACACAAGGTTAGGCTCTCATTCATTTTTCAGGAGTCCTTATACACTGTTGGATAAAACTAAAAATAATGGAGGCTTGCTATATTAATTTTTACTCTCACTTAGAATATCTTTCATCTTTTATCTTTTACATGTTTCTGCCATTAGACTGCGGCTATGCTGGAGGACTCCTTTGAAGAATTTTAGTCGAACGAATCGACTCCAGTACTTGTTTTTTCAAAGCGCGGAACTTATTCTATCGGCGTCTTTTGCCGAACCACCAAGTTACAGGAACGTAAACCCTAATCCTGCTTGTCAAGTGGTGGTGATGAGTGGGAGGTTAAACATTGACACAAAGTCACACACACACACACACACTCACACACATACGCACACACACATTCATTTATATTTGTGTATATATATATATATATATATATATATATATATATATATATATATATATATATATATCCCTCTCTAATTCCCTTTTCTCCCCATCTCTCTTTCACCGTTTTCTATCTGTCTCACTCTCTTGCTTTCTCTTTTTCTCTCTCGCTTCTCTCACACACACACACACACACACACATTCAAACACAGATATGGAAGTTAATATATACACACAGAATCCACGAAGACAAGAAAAAGAAGAATTTGGTGCGCCAAAGTAATAGGTAACTAACAAGAATACGATGACGGCATTAAACTAGGTAGCTTTTCTATTATGGATATGCGTGCGTATGTGTGTATGTATGTATGTATGTATGTGTATGTGTGTGAGGGAGAGGGGTCAGGGAGAAGACGGATGTGTCAGATGATTAGTTAAAGGTCAAAGTTGACTCGTCCATTTGAAAAGGTCAGCGCCACTGTTTAAGAATCGTGTTATCAATGGACGCGTCGTCTTCTAATTATGTATGTACATGTATATGTGTGTGTGTGTGTGTGTGTGTGTGTCTGTGTGTGTGCACGCACGCGTTAGTATCGTAGTATCGTAGTATCAAGGAGAGATAAGAAGACAAACAACTTGAAAAAGCTGAACCAAGGACGTACCTGGTGCCAGTCCAAGTGGTGCGTTCCACCAAAGTAATTTGCAGACTTTAGAATTGGTGGGAGTGAAGGACAAGAAAAAAGAGCTACGTTGGTGTATGTATGAATGCTTGTATGTATGTATGAGTGTGTGTGTGTATATGTATGTATGTATGTATGTATGTATGTATGAATGAATGTGTATGTATGTGCATGTATGTATGTATGTACATATACATATAGATAGATAGCTGTGTATGAATGTATGTACTTATGCATATACATACACACACATCTATCTATCTATCTATCTATCTATCTATCTATCTATCTATCTATCTATCTATCTATCTAAACACATTGAAACACTGTGATAGAAATATATTTCGTGTTAATTCAAATAATAATGGAAAAGAACGAACAATTTTAGCTGGCAACCCGATATATTTACATTTAAAATATTAGAGGAATAGATCTACAAACCCCGCCAAACCCATAAATCTATATGATAAAAATATTTGTCCTGCGAATATAAGAAAAGGCAAAAAACATTGCAAAAATTTGAAACAAACTAATAGAAGAAAACGAACGAAATTATCTGCCAACCATTATAAAACACCAATTGGATAATTCTAATTGTGTGACAGATAAATGACTAGATTCCATCTGTACGCCATGGTAGGCGTGGAGCAAACACAGCTTCTCAGTTAGAATGTATTTACACAGAATATTAATTAAGTTTGTTAATAACAATAGGCTTGGATGTCTGCAATTTCGAGTTATTGCTGATGCAGATCCTGTTTTCGTGATCTGCATCGTGAATAGACTCAGAATATTGAAATAGGTTCCAGTTTCTTATTTTCCGGGAATCCTACAGGGATCAAGTTATATAATTAGTTAAGCGGGTATTAAAAGAGACAAAGATAGATAAGTGACAATAAATTAAAAACGATATTGATTAACGTCGTCAGAGATTTTCAAAAATAGAAGAACCAAGAGTATAAAGAAGAAACTGGCATTCCGTCGATTACGACGACGAGTGTTCCAGTTGATTCGATCAACGGAACAGTCTGCTCCTGAAATTAACGTGCAAGTGGCTGTGTACTCCCAAGACACGCGTAGGCTTGACGTAGTTCTCAGTGCAGTCCCAGCTTTATTATATTTGAATAGACCCCCACCCCCCAGAAAAAAAAAACAAGCAGCAAGCAACTGACATGAGTTTGATTATAAATTCTGCTTAAAAAAGGGTTGCGTGGACGTCAAAGACACACACGCGCGCGCATGCGCGCGCGTAGATGTATGTATGCATGTCATTGCTCACTTTTATTTCAAGATTTCTTGCCATAGGCAAAGAGCCGGTTTCTAACCTAGATCCAAGGCTCCTTCATTGGAACATGCATTCCAACATCAACAACAAAGGTATTTTTGTTTGTATGTACGTAGTATGTATGTATGTATGTATGTATGTATGTATGTATCTATCTATCTATCTATATCCTTTATCTCTTACGTTTTACCTGTATATATCATTAGACTGCGGCCATGCTGGGGCACCAAGGCTACAGTGCAAGACACTTGACGAAGGTGCCTCACAGTAGAGCCATGTGTTTGGAAAGTAAACTTACCACACAGCTGCCTCATTGCTAATATGTATATATATGTGTGTGTGTGTGTGTGTGTGTGTGTGTGTGTGTGTATGTGTGTGTGTGTGTGTGTGTGTGTGCGTGTGTGTGTGACTGTTAAACACCAGAGTTAAACCTGTCTGTCTTTACAGAGGAAAGTAAAAATGAACTCAGCAAGTTTCGTCGCCTGCTCATCATGAGCGTTTAGTCCATCCGTTCTATAGAGAAAGAGATAGGGAAATATATATATATATATATATATATATATATATATATATATATGTGTGTGTGTGTGTATATACATATACACACATATATATATATAGAGAGAGAGAGAGAGTGAGATAGAGAGAAAGAGAAAAAGAGGATAAAAACAGAGAAGGAAAGAGAGAAGACAGGGAGACAGACAGAGGGCGATAGAAAGACACAGTGTAGCTTACAGAAATTATCAAAATGCGGCTTGATTATTCGCCTATCGGAGGCGACACATTTTAATTAACTGTTAATGAACTAAAGAATGGAGACATCGTATATGTCGATAATTATTTTTTATCCATGCAGTAAATAAATATACATTTAGCGAGACTAAATTATTTGTTTGTTAAATACATTCATGTAAGTATATCTGAAACTTATTCACAAAAACGCTTTTTTCAGGATGTAACTTAATTAATAGGAGATGCTAATGAACGTAGAGATATGCAAATTAGAATAAATAATGACAGTTATTCATTACATTTTTTTCTCAGTATTTGTAAGATGTCTTAGATTATAAACATGAGATGAGACTAGAGGAGTTGTTTTGAAGAGAGAGAGAGAGAGAGGGGAGACGGAAAGAGAGGGAGGAGATAAAGAGAAAGGAGGAGATAAAGAGAAAGGGGGAGAAAGAGAAGGAGAAAGATGGGAAAGATGAAGTGGAAAGAAAGAGAAGGAAAAACGGGAGACACATGGGCAGATAGATACACAGACAGATGCACAGAGATAGAGAGAAAGAGAGAGCAAAGAGAGGAGAGACAACATCTGAGAATTGTTAATAGGATATTTCTTACATGTTTATGTAACATGTAAAGTATAGTAATTCCGATTAACACATGAAACATGTGTAATGGTGATTAAATAATACCGAACAAATTCCTAACTTCTTGTTTAGTTATATAATAACTCTGCAGACAATATTTCCAGAATTTTCATCTCTAATCTGTATCTCACATCAATACAACAATGACAACAGCTACATACTGGATTGTAATACTGGAATAAGCAGAGGTGCTTCAAGAGAACAGAGCTCGGATTTCCCCCTACTTACATCATATATAAATTACGTTGAACCATTATTCCTACACATTTTTTCTCTTGCCGTTTTTTTTTTCGTTCTCTCCCCATTTATCCATCTCTCAATCATTCCTGTCTAAGAGCGTCGGCTCGAAATGTCAAAGACTTTTCCATTTTTCAAGAGCGTTAAATTAATACGCCTGCCAGGTGTTTCCTCACCTGTCTTCGTCTTTTGTTTTCTGCAAATTCGAACTATATATATATATATATATATATATATATATATATATATACACACACACAAACACACGCATTCATGTATACGGATGTGTGTGCGAGTGTTTTGTTGACTGTGTGTATGTGTATGTGCGCATCTGCGTAAGTGCTTAATGCAGTTAGCTTTAAATGTATTTTAATGTGTTTTAAATATTTGCTATCGTGAATAAACAAATATGAATGAAAAATGAAAAAAAAAATTGTTTTTTTTTAATAACTTAAGACCGTTTTGTTTGTTTTGGTCAAATGGTGAAATTTGAGCAGAACCAGTGCCAACAACAACATCATCGTCAACGACAACAACAACAACAACAACAACAACAACAGCAACACCAACTACAACAACAACAACTGCAAATAATCATTATTGTAGCTAATAAATATTGTTATTGTTATCGTCATCGCTATCATCCACATCATTGTTTTTCATCGACCCCACGGTCAGCATGAATATCGTTACCGTCATCATCAATATCATCCTAATCATCATCATCATCGTCGTGGAAGTCGTCGTGGTCGTCGTCGTGGTCGTCGTCGTCGACGTTGTTATCATCATCATCACCATGATCCACAATGCAACCTTTGTTTTAAGCGACGGCAACAACATCGCTACCATCATCATCATC
>NC_142938.1:60939301-60944301 GCF_046866305.1 Octopus bimaculoides | reverse complement strand
GATTCAGCTTGCTGGAGTCTATCAGAAGATATTTGCAGGACAAATTCAACCTTTTCACTATAGTTATTAAATATGAAATACAACTGTCGGTTAATACGGCTTGAAGATCGCGGAGAGCATGAAAATATTTCTCTCCTAATATAATAATGAGCGTAGTTTATATATATATATATATATATATATATATATATATATATATCCAAAATCACGCAGGAAGTAGAAGAAAGAGTAGTATAAGTGAAGGGAGAGGAGAGAAAATAGTAATTCAGTGAAGGAAATGTAGTGAGAGTAATAGCCCTGACTGAGAGGGGATGAGAAAAAGTAATAGCAATGAGAGAAAAAGAGGAAGTAGCAAAGAGCGCGTCATGTATCTTCTATTTTTCTCCGTCACAACATATGAATGATAAAGGAAGGGGTGATGGATGAATACCGAAGGAAGGGTTGAAAACAAATTCAGCGTTTCAACTCTTCATGAGTATATGTGTGTATTAAAAGGAGGTGTGTAAATGCTTGTGTGTTTGTGTGTGTGTGTGTGTGTGTGTGTGTGTGTGTGTGTGTGTGTGTACGTGTACAAGGGAAGTATGTGAACGTTTGTAGCTGTGATTATTATGTAACTTATTTTTTGATGGCACAGGGCCAGCTATTGTCATAATATGTAATAAGGCAGAGATGTATATGTTTGTGTGTCTGTGTTTGTCGCTACCACCATCGCTTGACAACCGATACCGCTGTGTTTATGTCCCTGTAACTTGTCGAAAAGATTGTAGATAGCAAAAAGGCGGCGAGCTGGCAGAATCGTTAGCACGGTGGACGAAATGCTTAGAAGTATTTCACCCGTCGCTACGTTTTGAGTTCAAAATCCACCGAGTTCGACTTTGCCTTTCATCCTTTCGAGGTCGATAAATTAAGTACCAGTTGAGTACTGGAGTCGATGTAATCGACTTAACCTTTCCCCACAACCAAATTTCAGGCCTTGTGCCTGTAGTAGAAAAGATTATTATAGATAGCAATGTAATCTCCTTTAAATCACACTTAATCGTCTTTTAAAATAGACACATTGGATAGGCTTAGATCAGTGGTTCTCAACCTGGGTTCATATGACCCCAGAGGGTCCATATAATATTTTTAGGGGCCCACACAAGCAAAATAATAAATTGGGGATCCATAATAGTATTTTACGGGTCCATGAAAAATTTTACAGCTAAGTTTCTCTCTTTAACATCATACGCAGTTCAACCTACGCAAGTTAATGTGTAAAAAAACAAAATAGGAATTTTAAAAGACGCATTTTTAAACTAGTTGTTAAACATTGAACAGTTATTGGGGTCCACCAGAATAATATAGTGATCAAAGGAGTTCATGGATAAAAAAGGGTTGAGAACCACTGACTTAGATGGATGGTTATGGCTGTAACTTATTTGACCGGAGTTATTCCTGATTCCGAAAATAGAAAGCTGGTAGAATCGTTAGCACATCGGACAAAATTCTGAATGGCATTTCTTCCGGCTATATACCTTTTGAGTTCTTATCCTGTCGAGGTTAACTTTGCCTCCCTTTTTTTAGGGATAGATAATATAAAGTACCCGTCAGTTAGCCGGGTTCAATGTAATTGACTAAATCCCTATCTCTCAAATTGCTGGCCTTGTGTCTGAATTAAAAACTTTCTTTATTCCGGTCTCACCAGTATTAGAGAGCTTGAAAAAAAGGCATGAACGCCACAACATCTTCTGAGTATGAGGTAATAAAAGAAAAATATTTTGGAATAAACTTTTTATGTTTGGATGTAAAAGAGAATATTTCGAAAGAGTAATGCGAATTGTCTAAAAAGAACGCGCGTGTGTGTGTGTGTGTTTGTGTGTGTGTGTGTGTGTGTGTGTGTGTGTGTGTGTGTGTTTGTGTGTGTGTGTGTGTGTGTGTGTGCATACATGTGTGCCGAATGTGCGTATGTGAATATGTGCTTACATGTATGTGTGCGTGAATGTATGTGTTAATGTGTACATCTGTGTGTGAGTGCCTGCGTGTATGTGCGTGTGAGTGATCGCATGTGTGTGATTGTGAGTGTCTATGTGTATCAGTAAGTGCGTATGTGCATGTCTGTGTATGCGCGTGTGTATGTGTGTGTGTGCGTGTACGTCTGCGCGAGTGCTATGTATGTGCGTGTGTGCTCGAGTGGCTGTGTAAGCATGCAAGTGTGTGAGTGTGTGCTCGAGTGGTTCTGTATGCATACAAGTGTGTGTGTGTGTGTGTGTGTGTGTGTGTGTGTGTGTTGGTGTGTGTGTTGGTGTGTGTGTGTATGTGTGTGTATAACCAAGTATAAGATAAGTCGATAATGTTTAATAGAGAAGCGGGAGCATTGTTAAGTCGTTAGGTTCAGCCGATGATTAAAAACATGAGCAACGACTGATTTTAAAAGCGGGATGGATGAAGAAATCCTGGAGAATTGGTCGTCCATAGATTTACAGTAATTTGGTTGTGCAGTTCGTTTGGCTATTTGTCAAGTCAAATTGATAAGTTTGCACTTAATCAGAGGCACTGATTTGTATGTGTAAAACTGTGTATTTATGTATGTGTGTGTGCGTTTGTGTTTGTGTTTGTGTGTGTGTGAGAGTGTGTACGATGTGGCGTATTTCCTTTATCTCGTTCGAGATTTTGTAAACAGGAAAGACACGAAGATATAACAACACTGTGCCGTGGATCTTGATAAAACCACTTTATCTTTGAACGGCTTTCAAATTCGAATTTATTTTGTGTTCTACACAAGCACACATACCCATACACATACTCACGTGCGCCTGCGTATATATATATATATATATATATATATATATATATATATATATATATATATATATATATATATATATATATATATATATATATATATATATATATATATATATATATATATTTATATATATATGTTCGTATGTTATGTGTGAACTTACATTGAATCATTAGGAATACGTAAACAAAATCCCGCACGGGAAGTAAATTGTTGCATTGTTAGACAGATAAAGATTGTTTTACCTATAAATGTCCCTACATAGCATATAGGAAATGGAACATATACAAGATTAAGTATACATAAAGAGGTGTACGAACTAACACACGCAAAGGAATGTGCATGCTTCCATACCTATACATATATTATGTGTGTATTTACGTACGAACCTATATCTGTGTATGCGCATAAAAGGTAAAGAATCCCTTCGGTCATGAATGATTATGGGATTGCACTTAGAAAGTTCCCCTCCAAGGTACGAGTCCATGTAAGGTTGTTTGTGGAAGACCAGCAGTCGCCCATGCACACCATCCTTCGCTTGGTACTAGTGACGTCACAACTCATTTCGACAGCTGAGTGAACTGGAGCAACGTGAAATAAAGTGTCTTGCTCAAGAACACAGCACATAGCCGGTGCGGGAATCGAACTCACTACCTCATGATTGGTGAACCCCCCGATGATCTAACCACTGAGCCATGCTCATATAATATGTGCATATGAGTTGCAACTGTAACTGGTAGTGCAGTCCCGGTTCAAGAATTTCAGGATTTGATGCGTGTAGAACCATTTCGTAACCCTTATTGATTGTTCCCAGGTCTAATTTCACCTACCAGCGTCCCAGATATGAGTTAATCAAACAGGTCACGGAACTGCCCCCGGAAAAAAGTTCCCTCACAGATACTCAAACAGAACCAAGACACGAAGCCCTTCAACTCATTAACTGTTCCTCTTAGAAAAGGTTAACCCTATCGTGCAGCATCAATACAAATCCCGCAAAGATCTCATAACATTCAAACGGTTCCTGGATGAATACCTCGAACAAATTCCAGATAAACTGCCTTCACCCAAATATATCTCTGCAAACGATACCTCTTTGCTCGATTGGGCTGTGGTGCCCACATAAGGATTGTAATATGAAACTTCAATAAATTTCTTTTCAAGACTGTGCTATTAAGTTAACCATGGCCTAGACCCGTTCTGGCCGAATGCTAATTATGTATGTATGTATGTATGCATGTATGTATGTATGTATATATGTATGTATATATGTATGTCATTATTCAGTTTATTTCAAGATTTCTTGCCAATAGAGAAAGAACCGGTTTCTAACCTAGATCTAAGGTTCTTTCATTGGAATTTCAACATCAACAGGGTATTTTTGTTTGTATGTATGTATGTATGTATAATCGATCATATGAACCCCTATACTTTACAGATACTTTGTTTTCTCAACCCAGAAGCTTAAAAATGTTAGGTTGATCTTGGCGGGATTTGAAAACAGTATTTAAAGTGGCGTAGTTTCATACTACAAGCTATTTTATCTGACGTTTTAACGATTCTGCCATTTCCATTCATTTATCCATTTATCCATTTCCTCCGTCCACTATTCCTGGTAGAATCTTCAGGCACTTCTTCTATATATATAGAGTTGTATCAGAAATAACCGTCATTACACATTTTTGGCGGGATTCCTAAGCCTGACCAAATGTAACTATGGATACTATTCAACCATTTCCTTCTTGGTCGTCTGATCCTATGTCTCCACCATAAGACTAGAAATTTTTGAGGGGAAGAATGAAGTCGATTACATCGACTCCATTGCTCAAATAGTTTTTAAAAATTTTATTGACCCAGAAAGGATGAAAAGCAAAGTCCGATGCCAGTTGAGCTCAGAACGTAAAGAGATGGAAGAACTGCTGCTAAGCATTATGTTCGGCGCGGTAATGATTCGGCCATCTTACCACCTTAATTAGCAATTTAAACATTAATTAGATTTTAACATTCGTATCAACCCCTTCCATCACTAACTACCTCCTCTCTCTTTCTCTCACGTTCTCAGCTATTTCATCTCTCTCTCTCTCTATCTCTCTCTCCCTCTCTCTCTCCTTCTCTCTCGTTCTTTCTCACGCTCACGACTTGCTCAATGTTCCCTGTTTCTCTCTTATAAATAACATCTTTTTTTCTAAACTCTCTCTCCCTCCGTCTTTTTTTCATTTCT
>NC_142938.1:60924301-60926801 GCF_046866305.1 Octopus bimaculoides | reverse complement strand
GTCATCTGGTTGCGGCCATGCTGGAGTTAAAAGTTCAAAGTGGACTAAACCTTTCATATCCCATGGAACAGATAACAACACCTTAAGTGGGCGAAGACCTTCTTTAGCCTGGGTTCCTGGTGTTTCTCCTTTCCCTACCCACTGTCTTCGGCGCATGACATTTTTATAGAGAACCCATTTACCCAAGGTAAATTTACTACCTGCTTTTATAGCAAGTTGATGCAGGTTGATTACCACGTCTACCTCATAAATACGCATAAATATATTTAGTTATGAATAGGCAAAGGAGTGGTTGTGTGGTAAGAAGTTAGCTTCCCAACCACATATTTCCGGGTTCAGTCCCACTGCGTGGCACCTTCGTCAAGTATCTTCTACGAGTGCCTCGAGCGAATAAAAGCCTTGTGCGACGATTTGGCAGACGGAAATTAAAAGAAGCCTGTCTTGTATATATCTATACATGTATTTCTATGTGTGTGTCTTTTTACCTGTAATTGTACCTCACGACCGCTTGACAACCGGTGTTTGTGTGTGTCCGTCCCCGTAACTTAGCGGTGCTGCAAAAGGAGAATGATAGAATAAGTAGTAAACATTAAAATAAGTACTGCAGTAGATTTGTTCGACTAAAACCCTTCAAGGTGGTCAATTGAGTGGAAAAAAGTAAAAGAAATACATATATATACATATATTTGTGTGTATATATATATATATATATATGTATATATATATACATATACATGCATGCAGACAGACACACGCATACGGTAATGTTTTTACAAGTACAACGTTTGTATACATAGAAATATACTTAGATACTAATATAGACGCATATATATATATATGTGCATCTATACCTATATGTGTGTGTGCATGTGTATCTAATATATATATATGTGTATATATATATATATATATATACATATATATATATATATATATATATATATGTATATATATATATATATATATATATATATATATATATATACATATATATATATATAGATACATATATTTTTATTAATATTTAGTTGAAGTAACAGAATGATTCATCGTCCGAGAGCTTCAAACTGGCTACATGTAGAAGAGCTGTGAGTTTATATGTTGACAAATATATTCCCTCGCGCGCGCACACACACACACACACACACACACACACACACACACACACACAGACACACACAGACACACACGCACACACACACATATGTGAGTATGTATGTATGTACAGGGTGTGGTAAATAAACTGTCATCTAAATTATGCAAAAATGAAAATAACTCTGACATCTCATTTTAACCGTTATATTTACCGACATTAAATAAAAATATCTTGAAATACTAAAGAGCAAATTTATTCAATAAAATCTCTATTCGCTTCAACCACGGCCTCCAGACGACTTCGGAATTTCCCTCAACTCTTCTGGACAGTCTCCTTGTTGAAGTTGGTGAATGCTGCCATAGTCCCCCGGTTCATCTTTGGTCTTACAAGGAGTTTGGTTGGTCTCTCGCTCGACTGCACCCCACACATAATAATCAAGGGCGTTGCAGTCTGGGGAGGGAGGTGGCCAGATGCTAGGGGTGATATTGTCGCAGAAATTGTCTGACAGCCATGACTGGGTTCTCTCGCTTGTGGGGCATGGTGCAGAGTCCTCTTGCCAGAGTAGGATCTTTCAGTAGTCACCCTCTTGACCCAGAGCAGTACTACCTCCTCTAGGCACTTGATGTAGGCCTCCGTGTTGTGTCTGAGTCAGTGTGGGAAGTTGAATGGATGCACAACGTCGCCATCACTAGTGACCACTCCAAACACATATGAAGTTGACTGGATGTTTGATTTTTATCACTCCCAGTACATGCGCTGTCCTCAAATTGACATCCAAACACTCTTAAATGTTCGTATTGGACCTTCCAGCGTGAATGCCAAGCAGTACAGCATGTCGTTTCCAAATATCTGGCAGAGTGAATTACCTCATGTTACTGACCCTACTATACTGTGTAGTCGACAAATACAATGGGCATGCGCAAAATTAAAAATATAAAAAGGGGGCAATTTGCCCATCATAACATGTATGTATGCATGTATACATACACCCGAAAAGTGCGTAGGTCCAAGTGAAGAATGATGCAAATAATTGTATAATAAAATATGGATGTGCAAATCAACGTTCTCTTGGTCTTCATTTGTTTCATAATCTTCTCTACAGACACTATGTAGCCCTCATAAGGACATTCGGATTTATCAAGCGACGATAACAACCGGGTCTAGTAAATTTTCACTAACTTGAGTATCATCAACATTCGCTGTGACTGGCCGGCATTGAGAACCAGTCTAAGAGTTAACTCATTAACCACCAGGGTTATATATCGCCTGAAACCATTTTTGGAAATCTTATATTGATGAACATATATATATATATATATATATATATATATATATATATATATATATATATATATATATATAAAACAATTGCAGCGTGGAAGGTGTTTATAAGCCATTTAAAAT
>NC_142938.1:60876801-60919301 GCF_046866305.1 Octopus bimaculoides | reverse complement strand
TATAATTATGTGTAAGAATAATATGCATACACACATAAAGATATATACGCCGACGTTTGTATATGTGTGTGTGTGTGTGTGTGTGTGTGTGTGTGTGTGTGTACTGTGTGTGCATATACATCATGTCATTACAGTCAGTCTTATATATGCTGTTTACTTTTTTGCATTTTAAGTACTTTCTTTAAACTGCTTTTAATTAGTTTTTAACTCATCTCAGAAATGCATAAATCTATTTACTTTGACATCATAAAATAGTTCTACAGTGCCATACGTCATCTGCTCCTCTTCCCACCACCGTCGCCGCTATAATCACCCACTGGCGTCACCGCTCCTGCTACCTCCGCCATTACTATCTACACCGCCGCCGCCACGAATGAAAAATAGACACAGATGAGTGGAACATCCTATGAACCGTAGTGTAATACACCACACAAGTCTGAATAGATGCCTAATGCAACTGACCGTTGTGTGAGCTAAGAAGTGGTGACACTACTGAGAACGGGCCAAAACGAAGGTGACGCAATAGACTATATTATTCTTAACAATTCTTCTAAATACATAGCTAAAAATTTCGAAAACACTCGCTCTTGCTTTCGATAGTGTAGTACAGAACGTACCAATATGTTCATTCTACCGCAGATGCATTAAGACAATATATGACTTATCTAAAATGTCATAGCGTAGGTGTGCACTGGATCTGGCTTTGATTGATAGGAATCAGTGAAAATAAGATTCAGTCATCACCACATGGGTTGTCTGGGGTGCAGCTTGTTTCACATTCTGCTTCAGAATTTAGAACAGCGGTTCTCAACCGCGGCTCCCTGGGACGCATGCAGCGTCCAAGTGTTCTTCCGGCGGCTACCAGTGGTCTTCACTCTAGAACCATGATAAATGTTCCGTTGATTACTTTGTGTTTTACTTATTTTGGTGCAGCCCCCTAAAAATATCCAGGTTTGGGATATGGTCTGGATATTAAAAAGCTTGAGAACCATTGGTTTACATTCAGTTGATATCTAAACGGTTCCCTAATTATTATTGGTGTTTTTGATTGTCAGGCCTGGCTATGTGGTCAAAAATCTTGTTTCCCGACCATGTGGTTTGGGTTTCAGTTCCACTGTGCATCACTTCGGGCAAGTGGTTTCTGCTGCAGTCCCGGGACGACTTGTGAATAGATTTGGTAGACAGAAACTGAATGAAGCCCGTCGTATATATACATACACACACATTTCTATATATACACACATGTGTGTGTGACTGTGCTTGTGGTTGTCGCACACCACCGTTTGACAACCATAGTTGGCTCGTTTACATTTCCGTAACATAGCAGTTCGGCAAAAGAAAACGATAAAATAATATACCAGACTTCAAAAAAAAAAAAAAAAAAAAAAACTAATTAGTACTGGGGTCGATATTTGGTTGACCAAACCCTTCAAGGCGATGCCCCAGCATGGCCAGCGTCCAGTGACTGACGCTTATAAAAGATAGAAAATCATATTCATTGAAATCCAACCGATTGTACTTTTGTTTCTACATTAATTTCACTCTCCAAACATCATGGGCCCCCGTCGCCAATAAACAAAAAAAATCCCATTATAATTACCGTTCATATAATTTCCTTCAACATTTTCATCTGCTGACAGGCGGAGGTGGGGCAGTGGACTGAGAAAATAACGGAGGCAAACCGAACTAAATTTATGTTATTTCACGCTGCCGAGTTCATATTTAACCATTCCTTCTTTTATCTTAGTTTTATTGATGACACATTCCTTCCCCGTCTCATCATCTAAGCGTTGAGTTAGGAGGTTCAATAAGAAATAATATTTACTTCCATCATAATTCTCGCAGCTCGGCAAGAAATATGCGATTGTAATCATCATTGCTTTTAGGCGAAAGTATATATGATGACGATGAGGAACATTATCAGTCATTTATCAGCGTCCTTCGCCAACCTCTCTTACTTTTTTCATCATCATCATCATCATCAACACCATCATCATCATCATCATCAACATCATCATCATCATCATCATCAACACCACCACCACCACCACCACCACCACCACCACCACCATCATCATCCTCATCCTCATCCTCATCCTCATCCTCATCATCATCATCATCATCATCATCATCCTCTTCATCACCTCCGAACACCACCATCACCACCATGACACCTCCACCCCACCACCGCCATCTTCTTTTTCTTCTTCTTCTTCTTCTTCTTCTTCTTCTTCTTCTTCTTCTTCTTCTAATGCTACCATTACTACTAATGATAAAGACGATGCCATTTGGCAATTATCCCAGGAATTCTACGATTGATAATTGGTCAAAAATTGGTCTTATATTTTAAGAATATGAATATATCGTTTATGTTTAATTACTGGAAGTTGGTGTGGCAGAATTGGCTGTTGTCAAAGTGTTGAAGAAAGAGCAAAAAAAAAACAAACAAACAAGCAAAAAAATACAAATGATAATAACAAATGATAATAACAAGAACAACAGAAAAACAAAGAAAAACAATAAAATTTCTAAAGAAATTAACGTTTTTATGTATATTTCACGTATTATTGTACTTTCATTTTCCCCCTTTAATACGATACGATATAATTTTCTCATATCGCTCCAATGCTTCTAAGAGACATATTCTTCAATTAGCGATCGTTTCCCTACAATTAAACATCTAGGCTGTTTTGCTATTTTTGTAGAAGTAGTAGTAGTTGTAGTAGTAGTAGTTATAGTCGTAGTAGTTGTTGTTGTACTAGAAGTAATAGTGGATCAGGAGTTGATAATAATGATGATGATGATGATGACGATGATTAAGATGATGAAGGAGCTGCTGTTGATGATGATGACGGTGAGGAGGAAGGTGGGTTTATAACTTTACGGAGGCGTAATAATAGCAATTTTAGCAGGTCTTTTTTTTTATTTCAGCAAAGAATGACTGTATGCATACTAGTTTTTATTTTATATTTCTGCTTTTTCTTCCTTTTAATTTTTGAGAGTTTGGAGTTGCGAGTTCGATCGGAAGTAGTTACGTCTTCGGACAATTGTAAAAGCGGGAGATGTATGGATCTTTTAACACGATGGAATTGCGATAGTGAGTTTGGACCAGAGGTGAGTTATAAACTAGACACATACAAAGACAAAGTAGAAAGACTCTTGAAACAGCTGAGTCGAGGCAGAGTAAGTTCAATTTCCGGGATGAACTTATCGGCTGGCAGCATGAAAAAAGTAAGGCATACAAAATATCCTGCCAGAGGAGAAAACTGGGAAGTTTAATATATGCAATGGGGAAGTGAATTCATGATTGAATGGGTAAGATGTGTGCTTCATGACCACGAGATCACATATTCGGTCTCAGTGTATAGCAACATTGTGAAGTATCTTTTAGAATACCTAGACGTGAACGGCAGTTCTGCGAGTGAAGTTGGGTAGACGGAAATTGCAGAAGACGGTCGAATAGCTTGCATCTATAAACCAGACTACTAGTTCCTTACAAGCCACGTCACGCTGATTTCGTCTGAGGAATTCTCTATCACATACACTTGTGTTATTCTTGATCCCCATCTTAACGCGGCAATTGTGTTAGAACATAGAATACTGCGTTACTTACCTTGAGAGGATCTCACAAAAAGACGTGTGGTGCATAAAAATACTTAACATTATATCGCTGACAGACTAGAGTCGGTACAGTCAGATCTCGTAATTTCAGCCTGCTATAGATTCCTCAGTGACAGATGTCCAGCAGTGACATAACGGCCGAATCTCCCGAGTTTTTTCAGTAGTCTTCAGAGATCGAACAGCTAGAATGCTCATAATTTTTCCTACCTCAGACACAAGGTTTGACATTTTTGCGGGGAACATCGACCGAAGTACTCATCTGGTACTCCAACCTCGACGGAATTTGAACCCAGGACGTTCAGACGGACCAAATACTGCTAAGCATTTTGCTAGGCGTCATAGCAATTCTGCTAGCCCACCGTCCCGCCGCCTTTTTGATAATAACAGCGATAATATTGCTAATAAGAACAAAAATTAAAACAACAATAACAATCAACACATCAACTGAAAAAATAAAACAACACATGAATTTTTACTCATTCAATAACATAAAACGATGAACCAAACGACATTTATTTATGAATATAGTGATGATGATGGCGAAAATGATGATGATCATGATGATCATGATGATGATGATGAGGAGGAGGAGGAGGAGGAGCGCGAAGGTGATGAGTAGGAGAAGGTTAAGGAGCGGAGGAGGAGAACAGTGACGACGACGAAGATGATGAAGTACACAACATGATGAAAATATTTATTATTTAAAAAATGAAACAATGAGACCAACACAATGTAATAAATACTACCAACAACAACTACAACAACAACAACAATTACGTTTGTTGTAATTATATGGAAATGATAACTAAGATACATCAATGCAATTAAAAACAAGGCAATTCATTACACATACATACATATGGCTTATGAGTACAGCGTGCATATATATATATATATATATATATATATATATATATATATATATATATATATATATATATATATATATGAAGTTCGCTATACAACTACGTGGTTTCGAGTTTCAGGCCCACGACCAGGCACCTTGAGCAGGTATCTTTTACTATAGCTCCAAGTCGACCAATGACTTGTAAGTGAATAATGACGACAGAAACTTTGTAGAAGCTTGTTTAGTGTGTGTGTGTGTGTGTGTGTGTGTGTGTGTGTGTGTGTGTGTTTGTTTTGGCACTCCGTGGCTTACGACGTCGAGGGTTCCAGTTGATCCGCTCAACGGAACAGCCTGCTCGTGAAATTAACGTGCAAGTGGCTGAGCACTCCACAGACACGTGTACCCTTAACGTAGTTCTCGGAGATATTCAGCGTGACACAGTGTGACAAGGCTGACCCTTTGAATTACAGGCACAACAGAAACAGGAAGTAAAAGTAAGAGAAAGTTGTGGTGAAAGAGTACAGCATGGTTCGCCACCATCCCCTGCCGGAGCCTCGTGGAGCTTTAGGTGTTTTCGCTCAATAAACACTTACAACGCCCGGGCTGGGAATCGAAACCGCGATCCTATGACCGCGAGTCCGCTGTCCTAACCCCTGGGCCATTGCGTCTCCACGTGTGTATATATATATGTATATATTTACACATATATATTAATCGGAGTGTACAAGTATTATATATCCATTAAGAGACCGATTTTACCAATCTGTTTCGCAGTAGGGGTTCAGCGGAGTGTTAGATAACAGCCCGATTATATAACCCTGCGCTCTTCAGAGATGGAAGTTATGGAATGAAATATGACGACTGCTCTATTGTTGAAAAAACACATCCGTTTTTTTTGTTTTTTTTCTATGAAAAAGACGATCAGGGGTGAAATTACGTGTTATGTTGTTTGGCACAAAAAAACCCCCACTCTGGGAGCGTTGCATGAGGACAAGTGTTTTCAGGAAAGTGTGTACGGGAAATGTGCGAATGTTTTAGGGACGCTGTTCTTGTAGCGTTGGAATGTATGCAGTAGTACTATATGTGCAACGTTTCCGGGAGAAGGGTTGCTGGGCGGGTAGTCAAGGAGCACATAAACATTTGTGCATTCGTTTGTGAACGTAATCTCGGATGAAATGCCACTTAGCATTTTTCCGGGGTGGTAACGATTTTGCCTACTAGCTGCCATTTCAATGATTTCTTCGAATTTTGGCACAAGGCCAGCAAGTTAGGGGAATAGGGTAAGTCAATTACATCGACCCTAGTGCTGAACGATGAAAAGCTGAAATGCAAAATCAACATCGGTGGAATTTAAGCTCGGTATATAAAGACAGGCGAAATGCAACTGAGCATTCTTTTCGGCGTTCTAACGATTCTGTCAACCCACTGACTTTTTAATGGTGGTTTCAAATTTTGGCACAGTGCCAGCAATTTAGAGGTGGGAATAAGTCAATTACATCGACTCCAGTGTTCAACTGGTACTTATCTTATCGAGCCCGAAAGAATGAAAGGCAAAGTCGACCTCGGTGGAATTTGAACTCAGAAGTAAAACCGGGCAAAATGCCGCTAAGCATTTTGCCCTATGTGCTACCGATTCTACCAGCTCGCCGCCTTATATAATTATATTTATAATAGGTTTCAAATTTTGCTACAAGGACAGTGGATTACTTCGACCCCAGTGCTCAACAAGTACTTATTTTATCGACCTCGAAATGGATGAATGGCAAAGAAGACCTCAGCTACATTATAACTCAGAACGTGATGATGGATGAATGCTGCAAATGATAAGAATTGTAAGAAGTGAACGGATGTCTGTAAAAGAACTCTGTCATAGAATATTTTTTAATTTGCTTACTTTATGATAAGAAAAGATTATTTATGTTGCTTCAGTCTTATTAGCTGTAGGGCTTCGCATTGTTTAAGCGCCTACTCCACCAGATGAGGTAGTGGAAAGTTTTGTGTTTAGACATTTTCAACTGTTTATGGTATGGGTGTGAAGCAGACATTTGCAGAGTGTACAAACTTTGCAAGCTTGTCACCTAAGGAGTTATAAGAGTGTTACAAATCTCACGTGCTGGCTTCTGTGTCAATAACGTAAAAAAACGCGCCAGCAAATCATTTCCAAGAAAAAAAGAAAGAAAAAATAATAATAAAATAAACAAACGAAACTTTAAAAGCAATGATAAAGTAAATATATACAAACATAGCATCAGTGTGATGTTTGTATGTGGATATGTAACACGTTCAATTGTAGAATTTAAGAAAGAAAAAGAGAATGATGGGGAAACATTAATTCGTGTATAAAAAAATATACAGTTCGAATAACAGCAGTAATAACATCAAGAAGAACATTCCACTCATGACAAATATCATGAGTCTAAATGCGACATTCCACCAGTGAATCTAATCAAAACGAGAAGAAATGGGCAATGTATGTCACAAAGGCAGTGCATCCTTGCCCGACGAATTTATCTAATAGGAGAATGATTACATAGTTCTGTATATAATAAAGAACGGAGAGGAACTTGGAATAGAAGGAGGTAGCTCTGGCAGATGCGTGCTACATCGACGGAGAAAGAGCTTATGAGGATAGATATGGGATTATTGTGATTACGGTCGAACTACGGCTCTACACATCAGTCCTCACTCTGGTGCAGATGTACAGGGATTGCAGGGATACTAAGAGCATGACTGAAAACATTGATAGTCACGGCATTGGGCGTGGTATTTCGTGACTTTTGCGCAACTGTATGGAAACTTGGCGAGTAAGAATGAAACTTACTGCAGCATGCTTTAGGATAGAATCTGAACACCTAGTCGACTTGAATATGTGGGCTTCATGAGTGATTGTACTAGACAGTATTAGGTCAGCATCATCATCCATATATACACATACTTTCTATACTGAGCTACACAATACACACGCACACACACACACAGACACACACACAGACAGACACAGACAGACAGACAGACAGACAGACAGACACACACACACACACACGCACACACACACACACACACACACACACACACATTCATAGCTTCATCTCACTTTTCTCCACCACAAATTTTTCCACCCCCATTCGATTTCATGTAAACCTCTACACAAATTCTAATCTGTCTTTTAAATGCACCCACTCGCTTATCTGACAGAGATCATCATCATCATCATCATCGTCAGTATCATCATCACTATGGGTATCATTTTCATCATCATCATCATCATCATCATCGTCATCGTCGTCGTCGTCGGTGTCGTCATTGTCATCGTCAGTCTCTTCTTCCTCGTTCTTCTCCTCCCTCTCCTCTTCATCTTCCTTGTCTTCCTCCTCACCTTGCCCCTCTTCGTCATCACCGTCATCGTCGTCGTCGTCGTCGTCGTCGTCGCCTTCCTCCTCCTTTTATCACCGTGTCACAGATACGCTGATCGTTTCCATCAAATCTACGCAAGTTTTCAGCGTCTCTGTCTGTCTGTCTGTCTGTCTGTCTGTCTGTCTGTCTGTCTCTCTCTCTCTCTCTCTCTCTCTCTCCACACACACACACACACACACACACACACACACACACACACACACACACATATAATTGTAAATTTCTCCTGTGAATGCTGGAATTTGTATTGCTATATCGCTTAAACGTATTCGCTCAGAAACACTACTCTCTTTAGGTGAGATACTGAGATCTCTCGGTGTATCATACCGAAATTTAGAAAAAACACAGCTATTTTTCAAGTATCGTTTGCAAGCGAGCGGTCAAAAAATGTCTATTAACGATGTCATCGGGGCTGACGTTTGACGCAGTAGGAATAATGTGATACAGCCATTACAAATATGGCGGCGGTGATGCTAAACCTGTCGTCTGCCTTGATAAATTCGCTTGTCAAAGTAAAAAGAAACTTCTCCCGAAGGTCTTTTTTTTTTCGAGAAAATTTACAAAAAATATATGTACGTGTCATATTAACTCTGTCAACACTGGTGCAGTTTAGCAATAAAAAAATAAAATAGGAACAGGGAAAAGAACCATAACAAGATGGAGAAAAATAACAGTAGCATTAAAAATTCGAAGAAATGTGGCAAGAAGAAGAGAAAATAACATAATATTCAGAAAAAAACATTGAAATGGAAGGTGGAAAATAAAATAATAATGATGTCAACAGCGACAGGTCCAACAGGAAAGATGTTGAGAATGTCACTGAAAAGTTGAACAAAAAAGTGTCATAAATATCAACAACAGGAAAACAAATCAACAACGACCTCAAAAACAGGGAAAACAGTAACAAGCATAAAGAAGAAGACATCATCACTAATAACTACAGCAGCAACAACAATATAGAAAATATTTGCGACAATAACAAAAACTTTACATCTATTCACGTTAATCACAGGTGTTTCGTTTTCCACCATCACAAAGCACCGTAAATCATTGATAAATGAATAGCTGAAATAGGTTTCATTCTGCGACCCCAAGTTTTACTAAGCATTATGGAGAGCCGCTGGTGCGCTATTTTTCGGTCCTAGTGGTTTCTTTGATCGTCGACCTCTTTTATCATAGATCAAACAATTTGTGATAAGCGTAACACAGTTCACAATGAGCCTACCGTATTATCTGGATAAGTGATAAATCAAGAATTGACCACATAGGAAAAATAAGTCTCATCCCGAGATCCCACGTTGTACCAAACATTGTGGATGATCACTGGGACGCTATTTTGCAGTCCTCGTAGAATCTTTGACTGATTTTCGATTCCTGTTATCATAGACCAATTCGTGATAAGCGCAACACAGTTCACAATGAGTGTACCGTGTTATCCAGATCAATGATGAATTAACCAGTGATAAACGAGGATAGACGAGAAATACAGCGATATTTTCCAAAGGTACTAACTCCTAGATTGTACACTCGCTTTTCTTCAGAAACAAATATATGGGTGTAGCGAATAATAGAATCAGCCATCACTGGCGAGCGAGAGCGACTTTAAAACTTAGACACATGGATTTGATATTGTGTCCTCATTTTTGTCCCAGTAGCGTATCCAGGATGTGAAAACTGAAGAGAAAGTGAGTTACGTCAGGACACGGTGAGTCATCATTTGCAGCTGAGTAGACTCAAGCAACGTTGTCTATTTAAGATACATATTTTGAGATATATTAGTACTGAATCTTGACCTCAATGATTGTACGTCATTGTTGCTTATGATCTCAGTAGTTTACAGCGAAAACTTTTAATTATTCTCAGTCCTTTCGGCAAGTCATATACTTGCAACTTGTACAACCACCATAGGGAGACAGGATACTTTAAAAGAGGTAGTTTTTATTTTGTAAAATGATTGGGTAGAAGTGATCAGATGATTGGTAATGATTTAACCCTTTCGTTACCAACACGCCCGTAGGCACCCTAAATTAATTTTGGTTAAGGTTACTGAACCGCCCGTAGCCGTCCCAAATGACCTATTCATTTCTAAATTAGAATTTCGGCGGAAATCTCGTTAGTGCATTCGTGAAAACTCATAGTTTCAGTATATGTACAGGATGGGCCAAAAGTAGGTTCACAGTTAGCACGTAAGCACTTTAAATTTCTTTTAAAACATTTTATTACATTTAAGTTTCTATCTTACAAACTGAAAAGAGAGCTTGACAAAATTAACTGAATTAGCATAGATAAACGGTTTCATATATTTGTTTTTATGAATAACATATGAATGCGAAAGAGATAGCTGAATAACTGTAAATCTACTTTTGGGCTACCCTGTATATATACGCATATACAATTCACTTACCCTGTCGGCCATTATTCTACGTGATATCTGAGTACTGCGAATATTTGATGATTTTTTTTTTTCCATTTTGTTCAACTTCGATTTTCTTAAATGTTTCACAGTGAACAAAAACTGGATACCAGTTTGCCAGTGATAAATGTTTCAATCTGAGCAGAATCAGGAACAAAAGAAATCTCTAAGCTAAAGTGTTACTTCGTGAAGGCACATGGCCTAGTGGTTAGAGCAGCGGATTCGTGTCGAGCGATCGTGGGTTCGAATCTCAGACCGGGCGATGCGTGTGTTTATGAGCGAACCACCTAAGCTCCACGCGACTCCGGCAGAAGGAATTGACAAACTTCTGCTGACTCTCTCACCACAACTTTCTCTCATACTCACTTCCCGCATCTAGCATCTAACCTAGACGGACTGGCGTCCCGTCCAGGTGGGGAACGTATACATCAATGAAACCTGCCCTTATGGGCCAGGCATGGCTCGAGAACGAACAAACAACAACATCACTAACAAGATATTACCTCTCAGATATAGGCGTATAAATTGTGTTATATTAAACATTATCTTCGGAACATTTTGTATTAACTAAAAATTTGTTTACTTTCCATTATAGGGAAGTGTTTCATCATTTGAAGGACCTGGCCGTTCCATACTGGTTGTTCGATATCACTGGAGGTTTATTGATATTTACTGACACATTCGAACATTCACATGTACACACACACACACATACACACACACACACACACACACACACACACACACACACACATAAGGCTGGAGTGCCAATTTATAGCTTTATATGATGAGCTTCGAAAATGAATGTTTCAACAACAAAATGATTTCTCGTTCTCTCTAAAGCTTATAAAATTCTTATGACTTCAATTTATATATATATATATATATATATATATATATATATATATATATACATACACGAAACAGGTATAAAACAGGTGAGATTATACATCGATCGTGATGTATGTACATATATATATATTTTGCATGTCTGTTTGTTAGTTTGTGTGTGACTGTGTGTGTGTGTGTGTGTTTGTATGTGTAGGTATGTATATATGGGTGTTCGTAAAAAAGTCCAAATATAATCCGAAGTTTTTTTCCAACTTTATTAAAAGTTCTCAGGAATTTGAGGTAGATTTGGCTGCCATCTCGAAACAACGATATTAAATCTTAAAGATATCGAGCTTTTCATCCAAGATGCAGATTTGAATAATGGCCAGCCATGAGGCTTGTTCCGAACATAACATGTAAGCTTATCTGCCGATGATTTTATAGATAAGAACCACTTGTATATAAATTTTGTGGTTATAATTGAGACTTAAATGGTTTTGATTGGTTTGTTGCCGCAGGGTATATGTAGCATGAAACAAATTTTAAAAATGTGTCCCATATTGTCCTGGCATATGTTATGTCTATATACACCTCCCTTCACTTACGCATGTGTGCATATATATATATATATATATATATATATATATATATATATGCATATAGATAATACACAAAAATACGCACACACATATATGTGTGTGTATGTGTGCACTACACAAATGCACACAACCATAACTTCATATACACTCATGCTCATACATATCATACATATATATGCATACATATATTCATGCTTATATATATATGTATATATATTTTTGTGTGTATATATATATATATATATATATATATATGCATACACACACAGTCAGACATGTTATATGTGAGACAAAAGAGAGAAAGAGAAGCAGCGATCTAGCGAGAAACATACACTCATAGACACACACACACGCTCACGCACATAGACATATGCACATAAACATACATGTATATACACATAAAATATAAATCAAACACGCTGTTAAACGCATCAGTCAACACATTACAGTCTAATGATATAACAAGTACCCTGTGTACATTTCTCCATCTGGAGTCTACTTAGCAAAAGGAAGAGGTATGTGTCACTTTCATACAGAGCGCCATCTTGCTGTCATATCTAATTTTGTCATATTCGGCGACGGTTTCATTCAAAATAATTTGTTTCAATTAACATTCTGTAGTGATGTTTCTCTCTTTTTAAAAGCAGTCTATATTTGAATGATGGTTTATATATCTCTCTGCTTCAAGGACTGGCATGTATTTATATGGAAAATTAGATATATTTAGAGATATATGCGTATGTGTGTACGTAGGTTTATATGTATTTTCACATATGAATACGCGGAAAGTATCTACAATATGCCTGTGGAAGATATCTACAATATGTAACTGTGTATATGTATACGGTAGTGCTTATGTATGCATACGTATGTATGTGTGTATGTATGTCTTCAGTGGTTGTCGTATATGTATATAACACGTGATTAAAAATAATTTAAATGTGTAAACGGTTAAAATATGCATATCTATCTATCTATCTATCTATCTATCTATCTATCTATCTATCTATCTATCTATCTATCCATCCATCCATCCATCCATCCATCCATCAATCAATTTATCTGTTTTTCATCTTTTTTTCAGTCTACGTAGCAAAAATTAAATTCGTCCCGTTTATACATCTATTGCAACATAAGTTGCATATATACCCCCAGACAACGATTTGGGCAAAGAAACAAGGAACCCACTCTCACAATTAGAAACATACAAACAAACAGAGGCTCGCTAATTTCTAGTTTAAAAACTTCCATGATGTTTGTCTTCATTAATCACGGTATGCAATTAAACGGAAGATCCTCCTCTCCCCCGTTTGAATTAGTCATAGAAGCAAAGTGCTGGATATCCCCCCGACCACTTCCAGCCACTCCACCCTGGACGTTTGTTGCCCCATGTCACTTATCAGGGTATTTGCTTCATACAATGATATATGTATGTACTCGAGTAATTTGATAGTATGCAATTGTAGAAGATTGTAGGGATACCTGTGAAGTTCTTCTGCTAAATAACGTTACAACATTTGATGGAGAATGTATGTGTGAGTGTGTGTGAGTGTGCGCATGCGCATGTGTGATTATGTATGTGAGCGTGCGTTTATCTCTCTCTCTCTCTCTCTCTCTCTCTATCTCTCCTAATCCATCCATCCCTCCATCCCTCCATCGATTTTTCTCTTTCCCATCATACATGCACATATAGATGTAAACATATATGAATTCATATATACACACATATCTATATATATCTATATATATGTAGAAGAGAGATAGAGATAGAGAGAGAGAGAGGGAGAGAGAGAGAGGGGTATGCATATAAGCATGTGTATATGTGTGAATATGTGAATGTGCATGCATATGTAAATATATAAATATATGCATATATGTATATATGTCTATATATATGCACACATAATAATATATACATATATACACAAAAACATAAACAGGCACACACACACACGCATATAGATAGATAGATAGATAGATAGATAGATAGATAGATAGATAGATAAGTAGATGGGAAATGCTAGTATGTGCGTATGTACAGACGTGCAAAGCAGTCTTCAATCTGGTTCTATCCAAGCGTAACGGCGTCACAACTTGGCTACATCTGTGTTCTGTTTCACTTTCTCTGTTGATATTTCATCATTTCACCTTCACATGAATTATTACTCAACAATATTTTTTAGAGCTGTGTTTGTTGTGTTTGTGTTTGCCTCTTTTGTTTCAATATTTTTTACTTTCTTCTTCGAGAAGTTTTTGTTATTAGGTGACTATAATTATATGCTCGTGATCATGATTATATATGCGTGTGTTCGTATATATCTATATATATATCTATATCTATATATATATATATATATATATATATATGTGTGTGTGTGTGTGTGTGTGTGTGTGTGTGAAGGCGCATGGCTCAGTGGTTAAGACTGTCGAACTTACGACCGTGAGGTTGTGAGTTTGAATTCTGGACCGGGCTGCATGTTGTGTTCTTGAGCAAGGCACTTTATTTCGCGTTTCTCCAGTTTACTCAGCTGTAGAAATGAGTTGCAGGTGCCACGGTGCGACATCACAGGTGCCAAGCTGTATCGGCCTTTGCCTTTCCCTTGGATAACATCGGTGGCGTGGAGAGGGGAGGCTGGTAGGCATGGGCAACTGCTAGTCTTCCATAAACAACCTTGCCCGGACTTGTGCCCCGTAGGATAACTTTCTAGGTGCAATTCCATGGTCATTCTTGACCGAAGAGGATCTCCAATATATATATCGAGATCAGTGACAGTTTGTCACTGGAAAAAGCAAATAGTATTTTGCGAATGGAATGAGTTCTCATCGCTAGCTGGTGATTATCACACACTGATGACGGGTTGCTACCCAGAAATCCGGGTCTGTGTGTATCACGTAAGGCTAGAGATAGGAACGATGATTTCCCTTCGGAAATACTAAGCAGTTACAGGCAGTGTGTCGTTAGCCTGCTGGAGGAGATGCCCTCGTGGGGCTAAAAACAACAGCAGCAACGTCCTCTATGGGACCGCCACATTTAGTTGGCAAGTATATTTCACGATATATATTCTTTTATTTGTTTCAGTCATTATTTGTTTGACTGCGACCGTGCTGGAGCACCGCCTTTAGTCGAGCAAATCGACCCCAGGAGGCACCACCTTGAATATTCTTTAGTCGAATGAACCAGCCCCAATACTTGTATAGGCCCGGTACTTACTCTGGTGGCTTATTTTGCTTAACCGCTAATTTACGGGGATGTAAACACATCAACACCTGTTTTCAAGCGGTGGTTGAGGGCAAAAACAGATACAAGAATACGCGCGCGCACGCGCGCACGCACACACACACACACACACACACACACACACACACACACACACATACAAGACGGGCTTTCAGTTTCCGTCAACGAAATCCACTCGCAAAGTTTTGGTCCTCGAAGCACATAACATAAAGCTAGAAATAATAGCAGGCTACTTTTGGTTTGAGAAAGCCAATATTATCAAGCTATGATTTATAGCTTTATATGATGAGCTTCTAAAACCAATATATAGGCTTTGGCGTGACTGTGTGTAAGAGACTTCCTAATTACACAGTTCCCGGTTCAGTCCCACTGCGTAGCACCTTACGCAAGTATCTTCTACTATAGCCTGGAGCCGTCCAAAGCCTCGTGAGTGGATGTGGTAGACGGAAATTGAAAGAAACCCCTTATATATATATATATATATATATATATATATATATATATATATATATATATATTGTATGTGTGTGTGTGTGTGCCTGTCTGTGTGTGCTTGTGTGTGAGTGTTGGTGTGTGCTTGTGTGCGAGGTTGTGTGTCTTTGTGTGTGTGTTTGTTCCCTACCAACTCTTGAGAAACGGTACTGGTGTGTTTACGTTTCCGTAAACTAGCAGTACGGCAAAAAAAAACCGATAGAACTAGGCTTTAAAAAGTTACACGTATATATACATCTACATATATACCTACATATTTACTTACTTACATGACGATTAAAGGAATATGAAATACTATATATAAGAGGAATTATTGAGTTATTCAAATTATACTCCAGTTCTAACCATTTTTGGAGAGAAGCAAATCGTCCGTCCCGTGACCGACGATAAACGATAAAGGGAGTTAATTTCATGAATGCAGATGCCTTAGAAATTATCATGCATTTAACGAAACAACATTCGGACTGTTCGAAGACTACAGGACAACTGTGAACTCACACACATACATGAATGTTTTACATAGCGATGATCAAAATTCGCCAATCAAGAAATGCTTCTTTATATAATTCTTCATAAGAGAAAATAATTTAGAACACAGCAACCATGTCAATATATTAAATTGTTTTGAAAGTGTGTTGTTTATTTCCGGTGTATCAGTCCGTGTTGGTTACAAAGTTACAAAGCTACTACTTTCCAAAGCGAATGTATTTTCGTGTTGACATCTCCAACAGTATGTGAAGGACGACAAAACCCATAGTTATTCAATTTTAATAAAGAAAACTGTCAACTGCATTATATTATATATTTAGTGAATACTTACTATGATATCCTGAAGTTAAAAGAAAATTACATAAAAGTATTTGTACACACGCCATTTAGACATATACATACATAAATGTATTTACATACACACACACATGTATATATACATACATACATACTTACATACGTTATATACATGCATACATACATACATACGTGCATATATACGAATATATACATAAATATATATGTATATATGTATACATACCTATGCATATATATATGTATATATATGTATATATGTACGTATATATATATATATATATATATATATATATATATATATACATATGCCTATATAGATATGTATATATATATATATATATGTGTGTATATACATACATACTCATTGTATCACGAAATATAAATTGAGTATATCTATCTATATTTCTTTCTTTCTATCTATCTATCTATCTATCTATCTATCTATCTATCTATCCGTGTATCTGTCTGTCTGTCTGTCTATCTATCTGTCCATCTATCTATATGTATGTAAGTATATACATGCATATACACGCACTCGCACACACAAGCGTACATATGCATGCACACCAGCATTTACAAAACGTGTGCGTGTCTGTATATGCGGGGGGGGGGGGTATATGCGGGTATATATGTGAATTCATACATGCATTCAGTTTATGTTTATATATATTTGTGCATGACGTATGTATATTTGTGTGTGGGGCGGTGTTTGTGTGTGCGTATGTATGTGTGCGTGTGTGTGTGTGTGTGTGTGTGTGTGTGTGTGTGTGTGTGTGTGTGTGTGTGTGTGTGTGTGGTGTATTCATTTAACGTGCGTCACATGCATATCGAGTGTCAAAAAATAGAAAGTCCGTTTGGCCTTATCGGAGCGGACAATATTTATAGTCGTTTCAGATTGACCTCCTGGTACGCACATTCCACTGGTCAATATATATATATATATATATATATATATATATATACATACACCGTTGTACAGTGAGCACCCATGCTGGGTGATTATTAAAACAGCTACAAGCATATCTGATAGATAATTGTTATCATGAAACTAATACTGCAACTGTCAACCTTGAAATTGTTCCTGTTGTGTAGACCAACATTATGATATTACTGGGCTCCCATAAGCTGTGATTATGGCTCTGTGTTAACATGATAAACCCTGGGCATTTGATACTCTGTCATTAACATTTACATATCATATATTATGGAATATCATACGTGTGTTATGTAGGAAGCCATGAGTACATCCAAGTGTGTATCTATGGTATATTATGCTTTAGTACTTGTGTGTATGTGTGTGTGTGTGTGTGTGTGTGTGAGAGAGAGAGAGAGAGAGAGGGGGGGAGAGAGTGAGAGAGAGAGAAAGAGAGAGAGAGTGTGAAAGAGAAAGAGTGAGTGAGAGGGAGAGAGGGAGAGAGGGAGAGAAAGCGGTATCTATTCTTTGATTAGATCTGATAGAGTAGATATATGATGGAAGGTAGTCAAAGCACGGTCGTGTTACCTAAATGTATATCACGGGTTGCACGGAAGGTGCGTCGCTTAGTGGTTTGGTTTTTCACCTCAGGATCGTAGGGTCGTGAGTTCGATTCCCGGCGGTGTGTTGTGCTCTCAACTCCTGCCGAACACCCAGTACGATTTCAGTAAAAAATCATACAAAATCATGAACTCGTAAATTAGTCATTACTGCGAAATAGCATTAGCTTCTAATTGTTTGTTTACTTAGAAGATTACTTTGTAGAAAAAGAGTTAAATTCTTAAACAATTAATTATTAGTAACGTAAGAAGCACTTATGATACATGTAACTCTTTTGCTATGTGTATAGATGGCTTTCAGTACTCTATGTCACTTAATTATTTTTCAACTACACCTATAATCTTTATGCTCTCCAACACCTTTGACGATTCACCAATACATCGAGCTGTTACTGAGAGAAAAAAGTAGATATTAAAATCAACTTTTGCCCAAACACCCTGTATGATTTCAGTAAAAACCATACAAAATCAAGTAACGTTTTTCACCACATCAATATAGCTGTTCGACGTTAGTACGCTGTTAACCCCAGAAAGAGTCTCCTTCAGCTGGCTATCGATGCAATCTGCAACCGGTATATATAAAATCATGAAATCGTAAAGTAGTCATTACTACGAAATATCTTTAGTTTTAAATTATATTTGTTTACTTCGAAAAGTATGCTGTAGAAGAAGAGTTAGATAATTAAACAATTAATTATTATTAACGTAAGAAGCGCTTGTTAAAGGATGCAATAATTTCTTTTAGAGCACTATTGAGATTTCGTAGTTCTAAATCGTTTACCCTAATTTTTGTTTCACTATTGGTATCACAGCAGCTGTTTCTGATAATGGTAGTTTAAATTACATGTTTATTTGTTTTATATTCACATTATTGTTGTTGAATTTACGTCTGTGTGTACGTACAAAACTCTAAATCATCATTAGAAATGTGTAATTTAAAGATAATTTAATATTTATAATACGAACAAATATATCTCCACAAAACTACGGTAAGTTATATTTTCCCGATGTTTGTGTGTGTGTGGTTCAAAATTGTACAAAAGTCAGATGGGTGAGGGAACAGCAAACAAGCTGCTTGATGGTCAAGGAAAATGGAAGTCTTCGACGTTTCGAGCCTTCATTTTTCTACAGAAAGAAATGACGAGAGAATACAAACGGAGAGAGGAAAGACGAAACAGAGAAAGAAAAAAACGTGTTTCGATTATATGTATGTATGTTCGTTCGATTCTATGTATGCATATATATATATATATATATATATATATATATATATATATATAGAGAGAGAGAGAGAGAGAGAGATAGAGAGATAAATATAGATATAGATATGTATGTATGTATGTAAATATGTAATATATTTGTGTGTGTAGATAAATAGAGAGATAGACTGGTATATATGAAACATACATTCATACATAGACACAAACACACACACACTGACTTTGTGTGTCTGTCTGTATGTACATATGTATGTGTGTGTGTCCATGCCTCTCTGTGCGTGGGCGTGTGTGTATGTGTGTGTGTGTTGTGTGTGAACACATGTAATCGAAGAGACAGAGAGCAGACAATTAGAGAGAAGCTAAAGGAGCTGTGAAATAGATGTAATTAGCGGTTCTGTAAGGACAAATACATCTAATGAGGTGAACCGCTCACACAATACATTTATATAATCGACCGTGTATCTAGATATTGTGTGTGTGTGTGTGTGTGTGTGTGTGTGTGTGTGTGTGTGTGTGTGTGTGTGTGTGTGTGCATGTGCGTGCGTCTGCGCGTTTGAGTGAGTGAGTGTGTATGCATGCGTGTGCGTGTATGTAAACACATACATACACACACATATCGTTGTATCTCAGGAGGGTCGTTATGCCAATATATTTATTAATGTTTGTATTTATGTGGTCATGATAAAAACAATTTAACATTAATCGAATAATTACATAACAGTTTTAGTAGAGTAAGTATAGATTAAACTTTTACAAGAAGGGTGGCTGTGAATTCATAGTTATATATACATGTGTGTATGTGTGTGTATGTGTGTGTATGTGTGTATGTGTGTCTAATTACGGCTGACACAAGCAAGGATGTAACGGAACTTTTCTTATGCATCTTCAGTAACGAAGAAAGAACAATGAATATACTCTTGACAGAGACGAAGAATCATGCCCATTTCAAATTTTGGCACAAGACCAGCAATTTCGTGGCAGGGGTATAACTCGATTACATCGATCCCAATGTTTAGTCGTGAGCAGAAATAGAACTATACCGGTAACACAATAAATTCTATGGGATAAAAACCAAATTTGTCAAAGGTCAGATGGATGTAAGAGAGTTAATGGTTATCAAATTGTTGTATATACGTATGTTATTTCGAGCAGAGGAATGCAGCCCTCATCGGTTGAAATTTCATTGGGAGAAGAGAATTATATACATCGTCACTCGAGAACGTTAATTTTTTTGGTACTCCGTCTCCTTGCGCGTGGAATTATCGTGCAAGTGGTTGAGCACTCCACAGACACACGTAGCTTCAACGTAGTTGTGAGGGAGATTCAGCGTGATACAGGATGTGACACAGCTGGACGTTTGAATTACAGGTAGAACTCATTGTTGCCAGCTGAGTGGACAGGAGGAATCAAACTCACGACCTTACGACTGTGAGCCGAATACCCTTACCACTAAGCCACGCGCCTTCACACTGCACGTCTATTCATATTGGTTGTCATCCCTCTGAATCTTTCGTATATTCTCAGTTGTTTCTGCCAGGATTTACCAGAAAGAGAATGAGACCGGTCGTCCAGCGATAATCTCACACACGATGATGCAAGTCCAGCACAAGAGAAGACGTTTGAAATGCGTGACAAAGGAAAAACAGCCAAAAGATATTTTTGCATACACCCAATCTATGGTTACTGAACTGCACATTGAAGTTCTGCCTTTAAGGTCGTCTTGATACGTAGCAGTGAATCCCGGCAGCTCTTTGAACGACCAAGAAGTCATCTTTTAGTACCGACCTGGCGACGGCGGCTAGAGCCAGTCACCTTCTAACTCAGCAGACAAGACATACAAAACAATGCTGTCTCTTGTCTCAAAAAAGTAAATCAGACTCTCGTTTCTATAAGCGTATAAATTAACTTGAAAAAGTTAATTTTCAATTTCATGAAATTGTCTTTTTTCTTTAAATTTGACGAACAACTATCGCTATATATTTTGTTTGGTCGGCTCGAAGCTATAGTGGAAGACATTTTCCCATGGTGCCACGCAGTGGGACCGAACCAGGAACAATGTGGTTGGGAAGCAAATTTCTTATCAAACAGCCACGCCTGCGCCTATGTTTCTATTAAGACCTTATGAATAAATGTTACAAAGGAAAATAAACTGACCAATACTTGCACAGAGTAATTAAACCGGAGCACAGAAAAGGGTCTCATCTGTGGATAATGTCTTTGGACTTGATCGTTTATCTGACCATCTTACCAAGCCATCTTGCAGAGACTTAAAATGATGGGAATCGAATTTGAGGAAAAGAACCGTATACGGCGGTATGAGAGAATGAAAGAATGTAGGACAGAGGAAGACTGGGAGAGAGAGTAAGACAAAGAGACAGACAGACAGAGACGGAGACGGATATTGACTCTGTGTATGTATACGTGTGTATCTGTGTGCGTGTGTATGGTGATAGAGGTTGAATTATTTCGAAAGGTATTATAGGAAATTTAGTATGGAGAGGAAGTAGTCGGAGGTGAGTGAGAGAAAGACCGAGAGAGAAAGAGAGAGAGAGAGTAACGGAAAGACAGTGGTGTGAATGACAGGGAGTGTGATGAGAGCTAAATGCAGTGATGGTGTTTGATTGTGCAAAGTTATGTGAATGGAGAAAGTAATGAATATAGAGACAAACAATGAATGTATGCGCATATTATTATGATTATGTGTGTTCATGTGTGTGTGAGAGTGCGTACGTGTGTGTGTGTGTGAGTGTTTCAATGTGTGAGAGAGAGAGAGAGAGAGAAGGAGTGAGTGTAAGACAGGGCGAATATAGAGTGTGGGTGAGAAATTTGTGAAAAATAGAGGTTAACGATGAGGGATAGTATGAGACAAAGCTACTTAGGAAGAAAGAAAGAGGGAGAGAAGGAGAATTGTAGAGAGTGTAAAAGAAAAAAATATGAAATTCAGTGAGAGAGAGAGAGAGAAAGGGGGGGGGGTAAGTAGGGAG
The DNA here is from genome assembly GCF_046866305.1 of Octopus bimaculoides. Lineage (NCBI taxonomy): Eukaryota > Metazoa > Mollusca > Cephalopoda > Octopoda > Octopodidae > Octopus > Octopus bimaculoides. The sequence goes on along the minus strand of NC_142938.1, from coordinate 60,897,302 downwards.
AAGTAGTTAGATTGAGAAAAAGAGGAAAAGAGAATGTGGGTGAAGAAAGAAAATAGATATGAAAATGCGTTAAAAAGAGAAAACGAGGAAATGAAGGATAAAGAGTTGAAATATAAATAGAGACAACAAGAGGGAGGAAGAGGAGGAGAGAAAGAGAAAGAAAGAAAAAACAAAGAGAGGGAGAGCATGAGCAAGAAAGAGAGAGTGAGTGAGAGTGAGAGGGAGTGGACGGAGAAGAGACGGAGAGGAAGTTGTGCGCATGCGTATGAGAGTGAGCGAGCAAGAAAACGTCTCTGTGAATGAAGAGTGATAAAATGACAAAATATCCAGAACCTTTATCAAAACACACAAAAGCCTCATTAGATGACCATTGAGAAATTGCTTTCCAATTGATTATGCCTCTAGCATCTCACTACACCTTATTGCATGCAGTATGACCATTGAGCAACCTAATTTGTCGACCTGGGTTCGAATCTGGTTAAATCTACACTTGATGATATGTTATTTTGAAGCAAATGTTTTCTTTGCCGTTGTCAGGTCCTGATTAACTATTAATCAATCAATCTAAGATTATGATTAAGGCATTAAAGAGAAAAGGGCCACTACTGGACTATTTTTTCCCAGTGTTTCTATTTATTATGCTGCAAAGGGTAAATCACAAGATATGAGATATTTTTCCTTATTCATTTTGAAAAGCGGTAATTGGGAAAGAGAGAAAAAATAGTAAGGGAAAAAATAACATAGATAGATAGAGAAGTAGAAAGAGAGGAGAAGAGTGTGAGAGGGAGTAAGAGAGGGAAGAGGGTGAGAGATTGAGAGAAGGGCAGAGAGGCACAGAGAAAGAGAGTGGCAGAGAGAGAGAGAGAGAGAGAGAGAGAGGCACAGAAAGAGAGATGTACAGAGATAGAGAGCGGCACAGAGTGAGGACGAGAGAGGGAGAGAGGGAGAGAGGTATAGATAGAGAAGGAGAGAAACACAGAGAAAGTAAGTGGCAGTGAGAAAGAGGCACAGAGAGAAGTACAGAGCGAAGCAGAAAGAGAAGCTGAGACAGAGAGAGGCAGAAAGAGAGAGAAAGACAGAGGGGCAGAGACAGAGAAGCAGAACGAGAGAGAGAAGCAGAGAAAGAACGAGAGGCAGAGAGACAAAGAGAGGCAGAGAGAGAGAGAGAGAGAGAGAGAGAGAGAGTGAGAGTGAAAGAGAGTGAGAAAGAGAGACAGAAGGAGGGAGTATGGAAATATTTTCGTCAAAATACTCAATTGACGACATGTCCAGGTGCTTCACAGTAGTCTTGCAATTTGTAAAAGAGAGGTAGATCTTTTCCGTCCCTCAACACAAAGATCTGGCCCTTATGCTTGCGTCAGAGTGGACTTTGCTACAGGTACTAAAGAGGTTCGAATTTGCTCCTTTTTCTTCCATTTGACACTCCACCGGCAGATACCAGAAAAAAGCTAAAATGTTGGGGTTAGTAGCCTGCCCTCTTAGCCACTACACCATATGCCCGTGGACATATGGCGTAGTGTTCGATTCCAGGCAGTGACCTGAATAATAATAATAATAATAATAATAATGATGATAATAATAATAATAATGATGATGATGATGATAATAATAATAATAATAATAATAATAATAATAATAATAATAATAAGGAATAATAATAATAATAATAATAAGGAATAATAATAATAATAATAAGGAATAATAATAATAATAATACGGAATAATAATAATAATAATAAGGAATAATAATAATAATAATAAGGAATAATAATAATAATAATAATAAGAACATGGATGTGCTACACCGGGCTCCCTATACAAAAACATATCTAATCCAATAACATCGATGGAATTAGCCAAAAGAACCGGTGGAAGATTTGAAGGAAGCGGTCTTTTAACGAAGATAATTTTTTTAAGAATATTTTTTATTCTTAAAAAATGAAATTTCACTGCAATACAAAGCACAGGACCTCCTATGCACGATGTCTCAATGAAACACGTGCGATCACACACGCAAAACCAACACCGGAAAGTTTACAAACTATATAAAAAAAAAGAAATGGAACAAAATAGTAAGTACATATATTGAATAATTACGCATACACTTGAACGTGTACACAATGATATATACGTTTTCATACCCATAGAACTACACATGCATCTTAATGTTTACAGAACTACGTAAAAATCACAGGACACACTTACGGATACGAAAACACATATCACAAACGAAGCAAAACCAAAACTTTTTTTCTTTCTTCTTTGTTTATTTTCATTTTGTGAACAAATACAGACAGTGAACCATTCATAAGTTTAAAACGCCACACACACACAAAAATACACTATGCCTGGAGATAAATCTATCAACAAAAAAAATACAGATGAATACCGATCTGCTAGCCTTAAAAAACTACGCTACGAGCAATGTTTACATGCTGAGAACTCGGTGACGGTGTTGTCTCAAAAAACTGACCCTAAACAGACAAATCCGTCCCCGAATGTCAACGCCAAAGCTCGTCATGCCTCAATGATAACAAGGCAGATCACAAACCAGAGTGGTTATCGACCGAATCACAAAGGGCCACTCACTCGAAATAGATCTGCTAGCCTTAAGAAGCTACGTCACGAAAGCTCGGAGACGGTGTTGTCTCAAAAAACTTACCCTAAACAGACAGATCCGTCCCCTAGCGTCAACGTCGAAGCTTGTTATGCCTCACTGTTAATAAAACAAAATATAAACCGCAATGGTCATAGACCGGATTATAAAGGACCACTTACTCGGATAATGAACCAGATCCGAGACGAGAAATCTGCTACTGGTTCAAATCTTCCCGACACACAGGAGCTGGAAGTACCCCACAACCGGAATATTCCAACAGATGGCCATCCATGCTCGTCATCAAATAACCAAAAGAAAAAGAATGAAAAATGGTCTAGGGAAGATAATAAAGAAGTTCTTAGAGCCTTCTACCGTGCCATATATTTCCCTACAGATAAATCTAATACTGTACAAACCTACTTAAACTGGAGACAGAAACACCTTGCAGTAAGACCCTACATAGACAGTAATAAACTTGCCAACGTCAGAAGAAACATTATAAAAAAAAAATTACTAACTGAAGTAGAGATTGACCAAATTAAGCAAGCAGTAAAGGATAAAAAGAATGAAACTGCAGCTAAAGAAGATACTACAGAGGAAATAATTATAAACCAGCCCAAGGCTGATGAAAATACAGTAATAATTGAAAGAGTTAAGGTAATTGATAGGCAAAATAAAATACTCTCTGAACCAACCATAAACACTAAGGCAGGTGAAAATCAAATAGATGAAGGAAGTCATACAGAAATCGACGCAACAGAACTACATGATCTAAAAAATCAAATCATGATTGAATGGCTGAAAATTAAAGAAACTAGTATGAATGAACGCGACACTCTCCCCAAAATTCGCAATTCTAACCAAAACCTGAAAATAATTGGTAAAATCCGCCTTGCACTTAAGGATATAATTTCAGCTAATGATGTTGATATTACAGATCTCAACCACCTGTACTATGCATCCGCAAGAATCTCAACGATTCTATGTGGTGAAAAGATTAGAAAAAGACAACACTCCCACAAAAAGCCTTCTTGGCAAGAACGCATTCAACACCAAATTAAGCTGCTTAGATCTGACATAGAATGTTTGAAAAACCTTAAATTTGACAAGAGTATCAAACCTACAAAGACCCAAAAACTAAAGAAAAAATATAACATGAAAACCATAGTTGACATTGATGCCACCATAGAAACCATCAAGCAAAAGGTATGTGCTAAAGCTGCCCGCATAGCAAGGTATGAAAAGCGTGTTAAATTCTTCCGAGATAATAACATGTTCAAAAATAACCCCAAAAATTTCTACAGGAAGATAGGGAAAACACCAGTAACAATAAAGTCTGTCCCATCAAAAGAAGAAGTGCAAGAATTTTGGAATAAAATCTGGGCAGAAGATAAAACACACAATGAAAAGGCCCCTTGGATTGATAGAATAGCTACAGACCTAGACTCCTTAGAGGAGCAAAAGTGGGAGGGGGTCAGGGTAGAAGATATAAGATCTGCTCTCAGGAGGTCAAGCAAATGGAAGTCTCCAGGAAAGGATAAAATTCCTAACTTCTGGTTGAATGCCTTCCCAGAAAGCCATGAACTGCTAACAAAACTTTACAACGATGTTTTGCAAAATCCTAGTTTGATGCCCTCTTGGCTAGTTAATGGTTTAACATTCCTGCTTCCAAAAAATGAGGAAACAAACGAACCAAAAAATTATCGCCCCATAACCTGCTTAACAACAATGTATAAGACGCTAACATCTGTCCTAACCGAGTACACCTATAGTTTTTTAATAGAAAGTAGCATATTCCCTAATGAGCAAAAGGGATGTAAACGTGGATCTTATGGTTGTAAAGATCAACTACTCATCAATAAGATGATCTTAGAAGATTGTCACAAGCGACACAAAAACTTGTCAATAGCCTGGATAGACTATAAAAAGGCCTTTGATAGCCTACCACATAGCTGGATTAGGAAATGTCTGGAAATGTATAAAATAGCTCCTACTCTGCGAAACTTTTTATCTGTAAGTATGAGATCATGGAGAACCACACTGATGTTGAACAATGACAATGAATCTCTAAATGCTGGAGATGTAAGAATTTCATGTGGCATTTTCCAGGGTGACTCACTATCACCACTCCTCTTCTGTCTAGCCCTAATACCGCTCTCAAAATTGCTCAATGATGCACAGTATGGTTATAAAATATTTGATAAAAATATAAATCATCTCATTTACATGGATGATTTAAAGCTCTTTGCAAAAAATGACCAACAACTCAAAGGCCTACTAGCGATTGTTAAACAATTCAGTGATGACATCAGGATGCAATTTGGCCTTGATAAATGTGCAAAAGCTATCTTTATCAAAGGAAAAATGACAAATACATCTAATGTGAACCTTGACCAGCAAAATGTCATAAAAGAGTTAGAACCAGCGGAGAGCTACAAATACCTAGGGGTAATTGAAGGGGACAATATCAAGCACTCAGTGATGAGGGAAAGGATCAGAAGAGAATGTTATCGCAGGGTGAGAGCAATACTGAAGACAGAGCTGAACGCGAGAAACAGGATCGAAGCGATCAATGCTCTAGCCATACCAGTCGTGACTTACAGTTTCAACATCGTTAACTGGTCAATTACTGAAATATGTAATGTTGACAGAAAAATACGAAAACTGTTGACAATGCATAGAATGCACCACCCTAAGGCAGATATAGAACGTCTTTATCTGCCAAGAAAAGAGGGAGGTCGAGGACTACTACAGCTGGCATTATCAATGAAGGTAGCCACAATTGGCCTAGACACCTATATGAAAAACTCTGAGGACTGGATGCTAAAACTTGTCTTAAAATATGAAAGCAAGAAAGCATCTTACTCAGTAACAAAACAGGCAAAGGAATATCTAAGTGAATTCCAATTGCAACAAATTCAAGAATTAGACGAACTAGAAACACCTACAGAAAAAGCTAAGCGCTTGAAAACCCGTGCTAAAATTGCTGCCTTAGCTATTATGACTGAAAAATGGCATGGAAAACCTCTCAATGGCAAATACCCAAAGAGAGCGAATAATGCAGATATTGACAAAGCCCTTACCCACCAATGGTTAATGGCCTCTGGATTGAAATCAGAAACAGAGGGGTTTATCATAGCAGCCCAAGATCAATGCCTACCTACAAAGAACTACCAGGCCAACATATTAAAGAACGGCAGCTCCCCATTATGTCGTATATGCCAACAACAAAATGAGACCATCGATCATGTTGTCTCCATGTGCAGTCTGCTTGCGCCTACAGAGTATCTCAACAGGCATGATAGAGCTGCACAATATATTCACTGGGTAATATGCAAAAACATGGACTTGCCCCATGATAAAAACTGGTGGGAACACAAACCACCCCCAGTACTTGAAAATGATCACATTGCACTCCTCTGGAACTTCACCATTCAAACTGACAGAAAGATAGACGCAAATAGGCCAGACATCATACTGAAAGACTTCAGACAAAAATCATGCCTCCTCATTGATATGACTGTCCCAATTGATATAAACGTATCTGTCAAGACCTACCAAAAACTGAGCAAATATAAAGATCTTGAAATAGAAATTAGCAAAATGTGGAATCTGAAGACGAAAACAATACCTATTGTCATAGGTGCCCTGGGAATGACAGCGAAACGGGCTGATTACTACCTAGCTCAGATACCAGGAAACCCCAAAATGGCTGAAGTCCAAAAGATAGTGCTCATGGGAACTGCCCATATCCTACGTAAAATACTGTCTATGTGATCTCAAATTTTAAAGCAAACATAATTTTCTTATGGTTTCTTAAACATTCACTTGAACAAAACTGTACAAATCCAAATATATGGTACCCTAGGCATAACACCTACATGAACTTCTAACTTGTTGTCTCTTGAGGTCTCTGGGTGAGACTTGGATCCAACTTGTACAAATGCAAAACAAAAGTCAAACATAAAATAATAATAATAATAATACCAGGCAGTGGCTCTCATGGATTCTGATCTTAATTGATTGGAAGTGTTATCATGTACATTGTTTTGTCTTGGTATAAAAGATGGGCTACAGCAAATATTCTGCTTAATACCACAGATTTGCTTGTCAGTTGTTTGACCTTGACCAGTTGAGCATGTGCCTTGGTGGCTGATGATATGTGCATCTCTAATCATGAGCAGAAGTAGTGGGGGGCATCATAGCCATGTGTTGAGAGGAATTCTTTGGGGTTTGGATAATTCACCTTTGGAGACCTGGGTATTTTGCTGAACATCCTTATTCAGGGACCTTTTGAGCGGGATGGGCTACTCGACCTGGAGAAACTGGGCCCCACCTGCAAGGTGATACGCTGTTTATCTTGATATGAGATCACCGTGTCACGTACATATGGTTGTGATGCATTTGCCTGGTGTACCCTTATCAGACGGGTAGTCATGATGGGCATATTGGGCTTCGTATATTTTATCCCAGTGTCACTTTGATGGCATGCACTGATCTCTCACTCAATAATAATAATAATAATAATAATAATAATAATAATAATAATAATAATAATAATAATAATAATAATGATATCAAAAAAATGCCTTAGGAATGAGAACCCAGGTTCGAAATTTCCCCCAAGACACCTGATGAAGACCAGAGGGTATATCAGCCGAAACGCTGTGTTAACAACAAACAAGATGAGGACAAATATCCGTCAAATGTAATTAGACCTAAAATGCATTCAAATTTAGAAAACGCTATGTAATAATTGTAAGCGATGAATAGAACTACATAAATCCTTTCTACTATAGACACAAGGGCTGAAATTTTCGGAAAGGACTAGTCGATTACAAAGACCCCAGTGTTTCCCTAGTACTTAACTTATCGATCCCGAAAGGATAAAAGGTAAAGTCAACTTCGGCAGAATTTGAAATCATAACGTAGCGATGGGTGAAATACCTCTAAGCACTTCGTCCAGCGTGCTAATGATTCTGCCAACTCTCCGCCTTCGTAGAACTACATAAATAAAATAAAATAAAATAAATAATTTTAAATTTAAAATAAAACACTGTGCCAAAAATAAAAAATTTTTTCGTGTTAATTCCAATGACATTGGATTTAAAAGTTTTTATTATTATGGCTGAAGCCACAGCAACACTTCTCGATCCAACTTCACTGACTCTATCAAGTTGCCGACGTGTGACGACATTTTCCTCTTCTTACATCACGATGAAGTGGGTTACACAAGTCTAATCTGGTTGATTTCATATCAGGGTGACGCACGCAGTGACCAGATATTCGCAACCGTCTTTACCTGATCCTGTCGCTGCCGAAATAAGTAAACGAACGAATTTATCTGATAACCTAATATTTGGTTTCTGAGATTCTTGACGTGAACTTGTGTGTTGAAACATTTTGTTGTATATCGAGAGGCTCATTATGTCAATAATAAACACACGCACTGGTTCTGTTTTACTTCTTTTATTATTGTTAGTTGACTGATTAAATGGTCAAGGAATTGATTAAGTACAGAAGGTATAATATTGCTGTGGGGTCTGACCGAAGCTCTGAAGAAAACGGAATTAAGGAAAGTATTGCTGGAAGACACAATCTTGGTGAATAAAGGCTGGTGATTGATGATTGATGATTAATGCATCTTACCTGACATAAACCATTAGCTAACTGTTAGTTGACAGACAATTCTAACTAATCTTCGCCAGTAATGTCTCGACGCTACAACGAGCACTCCTTACTCATGAACAGCCAATATTCTTGAACATTCTTGAATTAGGTTCCTGCCCTTGCTACCGACATCATCATTGTTGACATAATTTTCATCATCATCATCATCATCATCATCATCATCTCCACCACCACCACCACCACCACCACTACCACCACCACCACCACCTCTTCCTCCATCATTTCCTCTTTCTCCTCAGCTTCCTTCTCTTCCTCCTTCTCCTGAGCTTCCTTCTCCTCCTCCTTCTCCTCAACCTCCTCCTCAGCCCCTTCCTTCTCTTCTTTTGACTTTCTCTACTTCTACTTCCTCTTCCCCCTCTTCCTTTCTGTTGTTCTTCTTTCCTCCACTTCTTCTTCCCCTCTTCCTCCCCTCCCCCTCCCCCTCCCCCATCTCCCCTCCCCCTATCTCCCCTCCCCCCATCTCACCTCCCCATCTCCCCTCCCCCCTCCCCTCCCCATCTCCCCTCCCCCTCCCCTCCCCATCTCCCCTCCCCCATCTCCCCCCATCCCCCATCTCCCCCCATCCCCCATCTCCCCTCCCCATCTCCCCTCCCCATCTCCCCCTCCCCCTCCCCTCCCCTCCCCCTCCCCTTCCCCTCTCCTCCTCCCCCTCTCCTCCTCCCCTCCCCTCTTCCCCTCTCCTCCTCCCCTCCCCTCTTCCCCCTCCCCTTCCCCCTCCCCTTCCCTCTTCCCCTCCCCTCCTCCCCTCCCCTCCTCCCCTCCCCTCCTCCCCTCCCCTCCTCCCCTCCCCTCCTCCCCTCCCCTCCTCCCCTCCCCTCCCCTCCCCTTCCCCTCCCCTCCCCCTCCACTCCTCCCCTCCCCTCCTCCCCTCCCCTCCTCCCCTCCCCCCCATCCCCTCCTCCCCTCCTCCCCTCCCCCCTCCCCTCCTCCCCCCCCCCCCCTCCTCCCCTCCCCTCCTCCCCTCCCCTCCCCCCCCCCATCCCATCCTCCCCTCCTCCCCTCCCCCCTCCCCTCCTCCCCTCCCCCCTCCCCTCCCCCTCCCCTCCCCCTCCCCTCCCCCTCCCCTCCCCCCTCCCCTCATCCCCTCCTCCCCTCCCCCCTCCCCTCCTCCCCTCCTCCCCTCCCCTCCCCCTCCCCTCCCCTCTTCCCCTCCCCTCCTCCCCCCATCCCCCTCCTCCGCCCTCCCGCCCCCATCCCGCTCCCGCTCCCGCTCCCGCTCCCGCTCCCGCTCCCGCTCCCGCTCCCCCTCCCGCTCCTCCCCTCCCCCTACTCCCTCTCCTCCGCATCCCCCCCCCCCCCCCCTTCCCCCTCCTCCCCTCCTCCCCCTCCTCCCATACTCACCCCCTCCCCCTCCCCCCCTCCTCCCCTCATCCCCTCCTCCCCTCCTCCCCTCCCCTCCCTCCTCCCCTCCCCTCCCTCCCTCCTCCCCTATCCTTTCCTTCTTTCCCTTATTCTCTCTCTCTCCTCCGTCATCCTCTTCCTCCTCCCCTTATCCTCTCCATCCCCCGTCATAATTGTCTTGTCTTTATCATGATCCTCCTCCTCCTCCACCAAAACCACCACCACCACCTCTTCCTTCTCCTCCTCCCCCTCTTCCGCCACCGCCGCCACAATCTGTTCCTCCTTCACTTCCCCTTCCTCCCCTTCTCCTTCTCATCTTCCTCCTCTGCTTCTTCCTTCTCTTCCTTTAACTTTTTCTCTACTTCTACCTCCTCCTCCTCCTTTCTGTTGTTCTTCTTCCCTCTTCTTCTCCTCTTTCTCCTCTTCCCCTTATCCTTTCCCTCTTCCCCTTATTCTCTCCCTCTCCCCCGTTATCCTCTCCCTCCTCCCATTATCCTCCCCTTCTCCCCCACCCCTTCTCCCCCCACCCCTTCTCCCCCACCCCTTCTCCCCCCCACCCCTTCTCCCCCACCCCTTCTCCCCCACCCCTTCTCCCCCACCCCTTCTCCCCCACCTCTTCTTCATTATCATCATCAATATCGACATTTTCCAACGGGGAAGAAATAAATCCAAAAATTCAAAAATACAAACAAAACAAAAAGCAAAACAAACAAACAAACGAGCAAAATACACCGCCGACCAACAGACAAATAAAATGTAAATAAAATAAAATAAAATAAAATAAAAATCGATGCTACAAAAGTCGAAAACCCTTTTGCTCCTCTTCCTTTTCCATTGCTATATCACCTCTCTTAATTTCCCTACTCTCTCTCCTCCTCCTCATTCTTCTCCTCGATAATATTACCGCCGCCATCTTGACACGCCATCTTTAAACTAAGCCTATTGTATAAATGTGAATAGCAGCAATTAGATGAACGCTGCACTTCTCAAGCAGGTTTTATAAATCATGCATTTACTAAATAACCGGCACTGTTTGGGGTCTGTTTCGTCTGTCTTTTATAACGCTATCTCTGCAGAATAAGTGTTGGTTGTTGTCTCCTATGGCGGTGCAAGTCGTGTTTAACTGTTTGTTTGTGTGCATGCGTATATGTGTAATGTATTTCTGTGTTTGAGTGTATGTTTATGTGAGTATATGTGTATATGTGTTTGAGTACGAGTGTTGTCGACGTTACATTTGTCAAGCTGATATATTTGCATGTATCTGTTTCTCACCCATGCCCTGTATACATGTGTATATATATATATATTTATGAATACAATTACGTAGGTGTATATATATTTTATATATTAAACGAAGGTTGCATATATATGAATTCATATATATATATATATATATATATATATATATATATATGTATGTATTTCTCTCTCTCTCTATCCATTTATCTATCTATCTATCTATCTATCTATCTATCTATCTATCTATCTATCTATCTATTTATCTATCTATCTATCAGTTAGTCTGTCTGCCTTATACATGTCTATGTGTGTTGATGTATTTATGCGTGTTTGTCTGTATTTACTCACATACACCTACAGATACACACATGCACACATGCACACACATGCGCGCTCACAGACACACACATAAATATATACATATGCACATCTATGCGTATATGCGTATGCAGTAGATGTATATGTATATAAAAGCTAGATGTATATGTATATAAAAGCATCTCTTTATATATGTGTATAAATGTATATATACACGCACACGTACATTCATATACATATACAAATACGCACGCACACACACACACACATACACACACACATATATATATATATATATATATACATTCATATACATACACACAGACACGCACAGACAGACAGACACACACACACACATATATTTCCATATTATAGTAAGATAATAGAGTGACGCCGTTAGTAGAGAAGTTTAAGGTGGTAAAGAGGAGAATGAAATAAAATATAACAACATAAACAATCTACAATAAAATGAACAGAAAGAGTACAAGTATGTATGAAGAGGTTTATTTTCCCTGATAGATTTATGGATATAAACGTTTTCAAGGTTCATGCTTGTAAGGGATTATGAATATATAAAAGGTCTATGGATATGGAAGATATTAAAATAGGTAGATATTTAAGTTGATCGATGAACTGATAGATGGAAAGACAAATAGATAGATAGATATAAAGATATATAAATAGATTGATAGATAGACAGACAGACAGACTGATAGATAGATAGATAGATAGATAGATAGATAGATAGATAGATAGATAGATGAAGGCGACGAGCTGGCAGAGACGCTAGTACGCCGGGCGAAATGCTTTGCGGTATTTCGTCTGCCGTTACGTTCCGAGTTCAAATTCCGCCGAGGTCGACTTTGCCTTTCATCCTTTCGGGGTCGATAAATAAACTACTAGTTACGCACTGGGGTCAATATAATCGACTTAATTTCTTTGTCTATCCTTGTTTGTCCCCTGTATGTTTGGCCACTTGTGGGCAATAAAGAAATAAGATAGATAGATAGATAGATGACTTTGTAGTACGATGGTGAGTCAAAAAGTAAGGCCATTATGTTTAGGACAGATATTATTACCAACACAGGAACATGTTATATACATCAAAATGAAACTGGTCCTCTGTGGATCACATCCCTACTTCTCAACATAGTCACTGTTTCTCTCAATAGCAATGTTCCACCTTCGAATGAGAGCATGTATCCCTGCCCCGTAAAATTCTGTTGACCGTTCTTTGAGCCACTTCTTCACTACCTCCACACGCACCAGATTTAGCGCCTTCGGACTATCATCTCTTCGGTGCCACGAAAGAGGGTTTGAGAGGGAAACATTTATTTCAGTGACGGGGAAGTGAAAACTGTAGTGAAGAAGTGGCACAAAGAATAGTCAACAGAATTTTACGGCGCAGGCGTACATGCTCTGGATTCGAAGGTGGAATATTGCTATTGAGAGAAACAGTGACTATGTTGAGAAGTAGGGATGTGATCCACAGAGGACCAGCTTCATTTTGATGTATGATACATGTTCCTGTGTTGGTAATTATACCTATCCTAAACAAAACGGCATTACTTTTTGACTCATTATGTATGTATTTCTCTCTCTCACTATCTATCTATCTATCTATCTATCTATCTATCTATCTATTTATCTATCTATCTATCTATCTATCTACCTATCTATTAGGTATTATCTAACAATCTATCCATGGAACTGCGTTGTTTAGTGGTTAGACGTGTTGAACTCATCATTGTAAGGTTGTGGCTTCGATTCCTAGACAGGGTGACGCGTTGTGTTCTTGAGCAAAACACTTAATTTCACGATGCCCCTGACTACTGGGTTGGAAAAAAGAACTAATCCTGCGACGGACCGGCGTCCGTCCAGGTGAGGAAATATATACGCCATAGAAACTAGGAAAATAGCCCCTGTGACTCGGCATGACTCGAAAAGTTAACTTTTTTAACTATCTATCTGTGTATAAGCAATCTAAGTATCAATCTATCTATCCAACCATCTACCTATGGTCCGTCTGTCCGTCTGTGTATGGATGTATATCTTGTATCTTTTACTTGTTTCAATCATTAGAGTACGGCTATGCTGGGTCACCGCTTTGAAAAATAAAACGGGTATTAGTACGTGTGGGACTTGAACCAACATCTCTTATTTTCCTAATAAATCGGCTAACCGATTATCCCCAACATACCCATCCTGTACATGTATATATATGTATATACTCACACATATATATATAAGCACATGTAAATATACGTGTGTACATGTATATATATATATGTATATATATATATATATATATATATGTATATATATATAAACCATGTTGGCAAAATAACATAGTCTGCCATGGACACCTGTGCTTTGGTTCTTTCTTTCTTTTTCTTTTCTTCCTCCCTTTGTCACTTTTGCTATGAATTAAATTAATGAATTCAACGGGATACACCGTCTGCAAGTAGTTGGGTTCAGCATATTATCCTCCATTTTCTAATTGCTACACAAATTTTGGGTAAAACCTCCACTTTTACCCGCTCCCATTGATTGCACCTAGTATAGCACTAGCGTAGCAATAATTGGGTACCCTCCCAGCAGTATACTGGATAGATACTATCCCTTAGTGGGTTGTACCCCCAACCCCTAACTCTCTCACGTTATATATATATATATGTATATGTATATATATATACATATACACACACATGTATATATACATGTACTTATATATATATATATATATATATATATATATATATATATATATATATATATATATATATATATATATGTACGTATATATATATATATATATATATACACACACACACACATATACATATACACATACATACGTGAGGTGTGAATTCATATTTAAATATGCATGTGTTCTTATGCACGCGTGTGTGCGTATCAATACGCGCATTTTGTGTATACAGTACATTACAAATGCACCCCCCCCCCCATCATACAATACCATACCAAACCACATCATATAACATGTCACATCTAGTTTGCAGGAGCACGACGGCTACAGCAGGCGATAAAACGACATCCACGGCCCTGACGTCGGCTCCGGCCTCGGCGTCATCGCTCACACCGTCGCTGCCACTGTGTTTACCACGCCCGAATATACAATATGAATACATAAACATAAATAATATTATTATGGGCAATACGTAAAAGTGTATGGTGAACCGTGTGATAATATGCAATACATGTTCTGCTCATGTAATGTTGAAATCATTATAAGGTGTCTTTATTGCTTAATTTTTGCACCGATGCATAAAACGGTGCATACATGCTCACATGTTCGTTATTGCATGCAAACGGCAAATGTGCAGCGGAATAAAAGTGTCTATGGAAAAGTGCAATCGTGCATGTTATCGTCTTTGGCTACATTACTTACTTGAGAAGATCGAATGCTTATGCAGATTTTACTAAAAGACTTTTGCACACAAGTACAATCACATGCGTATCTAAACATAGAAACTAGCATTCATACACACGCACACATACTCCCCTATATGATATATATACACATACATAATTACACATACATGCATAGCCGTGTGTATGTATGTGTGTGTGCGTGTGTGTGTGTCTGTGTGTCTATATATGCATACATAAACTTATTCATATGATCGTGCGGTGACACAAACACTTAAAAGTTGATAGCACCCCTTTCTCTCACTATCTGTATTATTTAATAGAAAACAGAAACCCTAGGTTTTAGCCCTAGGTTAGCGCTGACATGGAGACATAGGAGACCCATGATCAGAAGACATGCTAGCCGTGACCATCGCAACATTTGCTAATGTGTTCTTTCCTACGATATGTGGGAAATTGGAAACAAAAATAACTGGTTGCTATTTTTAGCAGGCTGTGTAAACGAGCAGAGAATCCTTCGTAAAGTTTTCGAAGTATGCGTCTATATCTATCGGCAAGACATGTGGCTGAGTGGTTAGGGTATCAGACTTATAACTGTGAGTTCGATTCTCTGCGGCGCGTTGTGTCCTTGAGCGAGACACTTCCTTTCACTTTGCTCCCGTACACTCAACTGGCGAAAATTAGCAGTTCCTGTATTTCAAAGGACAGCTGAATCTCCCTGAGAATTGAGTTAGGGTTAGGGTAAAGTGCAAAAAATATTTTGAGTTTTTATTTTTAATAGAAGTAACAAGTAATAAAAAATAGAAGTAATAACTAGTAATAAATTTTTTAGTTTTAATAAAGGTTAATATTTTCTAAATTTAAATATTTAATTAGAAATTTTATCCTTAGCTGCAATATTTTAATTAAAAATTTTCTTGTTCTGTACTTTACCGGATGTAATAACTTGTCTTGTACTTTTCCAGGTTTCTAATCCTAAGCGCATTATCACTCTTGCTCACATTTTCCATGTAATATATATGTATGTATGTATGTATGTATGTATGTATGTATATATATATATATATATATATATATATATATATATTTCTATGTATGTATAAATAGATGTATACATATTGTATATAAAGGGTTTTAATCCAAGCAGTGTTCTCGTGAAACACATTTGCATGTTCACATCAATCAAATATATGTGTAAAATTTGAAGTTTTATTTTCAATCTACTTAGCAATTGCATTTCTAATGAATTGTTTTTCCAAAGTAATTACATACCAAAATAGAAGACAGGAAAAAAAAATTGCTGTTTTTCATTCCATGTTACAAACTTTGTCTTACGAATTACGAATAGAAATTCTATATATTTTTCTATATCTATGTCTTTGTGACTCCTATCCTACAACCAACACGTGTAACACGAAATTTAAAATATACCAGTTTTTTTCTTCCTATTCTACTGGTTTCATATGGAGACATATATGTATGTTTGTATGTATGTATGTTTATATTTCTCCATATGAAAATCAGTGGAGGCGCAATGGGTCAATGGTTGGGGCAGCGGACTCGCGATCGGAGGATCGCGGTTTCGATACCCAGACCGGGCGTTCCGTGAGTTTATTGAGCGAAAACACCTCAAACCTCCACGTGGCTCAGGCAGGGGGTGGTGGCGACTCTTGTTGTACTCGTTTACCCCAACTTTCTCTCACTCTTTCTTCCTGTTTCTTAAGTAACGCTGTGATGGACTGGCATCTCGTCCAGCTGGGGAGAACACATACGCCATAGAAACCGGGAAACCGGGCCCATGAGCCTGGCTAGGCTTTAAAAAGGCGCATAACAATTAAGAAGAAATGAAAATCAAAGATTCAATCTTGTTCTTCGTCGTCTCTTTCGTCCTCTTTTCATTCCATCTAGCAAAATTATATGAACCACATTCGCCAATTTTCTCTTGATGATAGAATCCGTACTTATTGGAATACCTCCATGTGACTGGTTTCCAGTTGATTGTTCATAACGTTTTTGCATATTTCTTCTGCAAGTTATAACTATTACGATTATTACTGAAATTTAAGCTACCAGAAACAGCTATCGAGTTAGGAAATTTCAAATCTTCATATTTCTCTCCATATGCATATATACTTACAAGTATGTGCATAACTCGGAACTTCCCATGAATTCCTCGGAACTTTCCAGGGAATCCCCGGAAAATCATCGGAACTTTCCAGGGAATCCCCAGAATTTTCCACGTAGTTGATCTTAAATCCTCGAAACGTCCCATGAAATCCTCGGAACTTCCCATGAAATCCTCGGAACTTTGCAGGGAATCCCCGGAAAATCATCGGAACTTTCCAGGGAATCCCCGGAAAATCATCGGAACTTTCCATGAAATCCTCGGAATTTCCAGGGGATCCCCGGAAAATCAACTGAACTTTCCCGGGAATTCCCGGAAAACAATCGGAACTTTCCATGGAATCCCCAGAATTTTCCAGGAAGTAGATCTTAAATCCTCGGAACTTTCCATGAAATCCTCGGAATTTCCATGGAGTCCCCGGAAAATCATCGGAACTTTCCAGGGAATCCCCAGAATTTTCCAGGAAGTAGATCTTAAATCCTCGGAACTTTCTAGTGAGTCCCCGGGAGATCCTCGGAACTTTCCAGGGAACCCCCGGAAAATAATCGGAATCCCCATAATTTTCCAGGAAGATGATCTTAAATCCTCGGAACTTTCCAGGAACCCCCCCAAATCCTCGGAACCTCTCAGGGAATCCCCGGAACTTTCCAGGCAATCCCCATAAATTTCCAGGAAGTTGAACTTAAATCCTCGGAACTTTCCATGAAATCCCCGGAACTTTCCAGGGAATCCCCGCAAAATCCTCGGAACTTTCCAGGGATTCCCCGGGAAATCCTCGGAACTTCCCAGGGAATGCCCGGAACTTTCCAGGGAATCCCCGGAACTTTCCAGGGAATCCCCATAAATTTCCAGGAAGTTGATCTTAAATCCTCGGAACTTTCCATGAAATCCTCGGAACTTTCCATGAAATCCTCGGAACTTTCCATGAAATCCTCGGAACTTTTCAGGAAATCCACGGGACTTTCCATGGAATCCGCGGAAAATCCTCGGAACTTTCCATGAATTCCTCGGAACTTTCCAGGAAACCCCCCAAAACCTCGGAACTTCCAAGGGAATCCCCGGAACTTTCCAGGGAATCCCCATTAATTTCCAGGAAGTTGATCTTAAATCCTCGGAACTTTCCAGGGAATCCCCTTAAAATCCTCGGAACTTTCCATGGATTTCCCGGAAAACCCTCGGAACTTCACAGGGAACCCCCATGATTTTTCCAGGAAGTTGATCTTAAAACATCGGAACTTTCCAGGAACCCCCCCAAAATCCTCGGAACTTCCCAGGGAATCCTCGGAACTTTCCAGGGAATCCCCATAAATTTCCAGAGAGTTGATCTTAAATCCTCGGAACTTTCCAGGAAATCCCCGGAACTTCCCAGGGAATCCCCATAATTTGCCAGGAAGTTGATCTGAAATCCTCGGGACTTTCCAGGAAATCCCCGGGACTTTCCATGGAATCCGCGGAAAATCCTCGGAACTTTCCATGAAATCCCCATAATTTTCCAGGAAGTTCATCTTAATTCCTCGGAACTTTCCATGAAATCCTCGGAACTTTCCAGGGATTGCCCGGAAAAACCTCGGAACTTCCCGGGGAATCCCCGGAAGTTTCCAGGGAACCCTCGGAATTTTCCAGGGAATCCCCATAATTTTCCAGGAAGTTGATCTTAAACCCTCGGAATTTTCCAGGAAATCACCGGAAAATCCTCGGAATTTCCCATGTTATCCTCGGAACTTTCCAGGGATTCCCCGGAAACCCTCGGAACTTTCTAGGGATTCCCCGGAACTTTCCAGGGAATCCTCGGAACTTTCCAGGGATTCCCCCAGAAAATCCTCGGAACTTCCCAGGGAATCCCCATAATTTTCCAGGAAGTTGATCTTAAGTCCTCGGAACTTTCCATGAAATGGAATGATAATAATGATGATGATGACGATGACGATGACGATGACGATGATGATGATGATGATGATGATGATGACAACGACGACGGCGTCGAAGATGAGGATTAGGATCATGATGATGATGATGATGATGATGATGATGACGAAGATGAGGATTATGATGACGATGATGACGAAGATGGAAGTTTTACAGATTCTTACAGTTCCAGTGATGTATTGGGTGTGTAGTCCTCGAATCAGCTTGCTGCTTTCTGGTTTTGAGAAGCTTAGTTTCTCAAGATTGGTATTTAGGAAGTGTGTTATACGTATATCGCAGTGCCCATGCATGTGTGCATAAATGTATGTATGTGTGTGTGTGTATGCATGCTTGCATGTGTGTATGTATGTATGTTTGTATGTATGTTTTCGTGCATGTATATATGTATATATGCATGTATGTATGTATGTATGCATGCATGCATGAATGCATGTATGTCATTGTTCAGTTTTACTTCAAGATTTCCTGCCA
This sequence comes from Octopus bimaculoides, assembly GCF_046866305.1. Lineage (NCBI taxonomy): Eukaryota > Metazoa > Mollusca > Cephalopoda > Octopoda > Octopodidae > Octopus > Octopus bimaculoides. Next base: position 60,878,199 of record NC_142938.1, on the reverse strand, counting down.
ATAGAGAAAGAGCCGGTTTCTAACCTAGATCCAAGGCTCTTTCATTATAATTTCAACATCAGCGATAGTGTATTTTTTTGTATGTATGTAAGAATGTATAGTCGCAGATTTGTATGCTTTGTTTTATGTAATTATTCTCATGCATATAGTTGCATATCTAGACATGTATGTATGTATGTATGTATGTATGTATGTATGCATGTATGTGTACGTATGTATGTATGTATGTATGTATGTATGTATGTATGTGTGTGTGTGCGTGCGTGTATGTATGTAATGTAAAATATATACGTGTGTCTGCGTCTTGAGTATGGCATTAACTGCACCCGTTAGTGGGATTCTGGTTTGGAAATTCCAGGTTCTGAGACATGGAACCACGCCTTAATCATTATTGTTTCCAGGATTACTCTCATTTGGTAAAGTAGCACTTTTCAGGGTCTTGAATAAGGGTCAAGTAGCAAATGTGATGACAATCCATCTGAGCACGAGAACGCAAAAATACCCTTGGCTGGTATCAGGGCTCGCACTAAAACCCCTGGGATTGAGAGACATCAAGCTGTTCGCACATCATCTTTATAGGTTTGGGACACATTGATGTAAAAATGTAAGACCTACAGTTTCGTATTACTGTTGGTTATTTCACTCCGTGCTATCATTAGGTATGATTACAAACCGAGAGGGTGGTACCCGTGTTGCACAAGCGTTTATTCATTATAAAGTGACTTACAGATGTCACTTTATGATGAACTCATTTGTCATTCCAGCTAATGAATGTCCAATGGCGATGGAAAAGTGGCCACATATGCAAACCATTTCGATGTGCACACTCAGTGAGTTGCAACTTTCGTTTGTCACATTTGCTTCAAATTAGCAGATTTGCAGCAGGACTGTGTAGTCATCGGAGAGGTCAAGGACGGAATGTCAACAGGGAAGCGCAAAAACACGGAGCAATCTCCATATATGTCCGTATGCGAATGAAGGAAATGTAAATGTGTATTAATTCGAACCCTGTATGTTTGGATCATTATATTTGTCAGAATACTCACGTAGCCTCTGCGTGTAAGTACGTTTGTGCATTCTGCGCATGCTCACGTTTCCTTTGGGAACGTAGTTTCTGGAAGATTCTACGAATTGGTATATTGAGGTGAAATGCATGGAAAGTTGTACTTGGGGATGGTCATATTGCCAGTTTAGCCAATAAAAACACACGCACTGTATATTTGGTGTTAATTTGCAAATTAACACCAAATATACAGTGCGTGTGTTTTTATTGGCTAAACTGGCAATATGACCATCCCCAAGTACAACAACATCTGTTTCAATACACGATTTGACATAAAAAATCTTGCAAAACAAATATGTATATATATATACATATATATATACATATATATATAT
>NC_142938.1:60859301-60874301 GCF_046866305.1 Octopus bimaculoides | reverse complement strand
CCAAAAGAAAAAGAATGAAAAATGGTCTAGGGAAGATAATAAAGAAGTTCTTAGAGCCTTCTACCGTGCCATATATTTCCCTACAGATAAATCTAATACTGTACAAACCTACTTAAACTGGAGACAGAAACACCTTGCAGTAAGACCCTACATAGACAGTAATAAACTTGCCAACGTCAGAAGAAACATTATAAAAAAAAAATTACTAACTGAAGTAGAGATTGACCAAATTAAGCAAGCAGTAAAGGATAAAAAGAATGAAACTGCAGCTAAAGAAGATACTACAGAGGAAATAATTATAAACCAGCCCAAGGCTGATGAAAATACAGTAATAATTGAAAGAGTTAAGGTAACTGATAGGCAAAATAAAATACTCTCTGAACCAACCATAAACACTAAGGCAGGTGAAAATCAAACAGATGAAGGAAGTCATACAGAAATCGACGCAACAGAACTACATGATCTAAAAAATCAAATCATGATTGAATGGCTGAAAATTAAAGAAACTAGTATGAATGAACGCGACACTCTCCCCAAAATTCGCAATTCTAACCAAAACCAGAAAATAATTGGTAAAATCCGCCTTGCACTTAAGGATATAATTTCAGCTAATGATGTTGATATTACAGATCTCAACCACCTGTACTATGCATCCGCAAGAATCTCAACGATTCTATGTGGTGAAAAGATTAGAAAAAGACAACACTCCCACAAAAAGCCTTCTTGGCAAGAACGCATTCAACACCAAATTAAGCTGCTTAGATCTGACATAGAATGTTTGAAAAACCTTAAATTTGACAAGAGTATCAAACCTACAAAGACCCAAAAACTAAAGAAAAAATATAACATGAAAACCATAGTTGACATTGATGCCACCATAGAAACCATCAAGCAAAAGGTATGTGCTAAAGCTGCCCGCATAGCAAGGTATGAAAAGCGTGTTAAATTCTTCCGAGATAATAACATGTTCAAAAATAACCCCAAAAATTTCTACAGGAAGATAGGGAAAACACCAGTAACAATAAAGTCTGTCCCATCAAAAGAAGAAGTGCAAGAATTTTGGAATAAAATCTGGGCAGAAGATAAAACACACAATGAAAAGGCCCCTTGGATTGATAGAATAGCTACAGACCTAGACTCCTTAGAGGAGCAAAAGTGGGAGGGGGTCAGGGTAGAAGATATAAGATCTGCTCTCAGGAGGTCAAGCAAATGGAAGTCTCCAGGAAAGGATAAAATTCCTAACTTCTGGTTGAATGCCTTCCCAGAAAGCCATGAACTGCTAACAAAACTTTACAACGATGTCTTGCAAAATCCTAGTTTGATGCCCTCTTGGCTAGTTAATGGTTTAACATTCCTGCTTCCAAAAAATGAGGAAACAAACGAACCAAAAAATTATCGCCCCATAACCTGCTTAACAACAATGTATAAGACGCTAACATCTGTCCTAACCGAGTACACCTATAGTTTTTTAATAGAAAGTAGCATATTCCCTAATGAGCAAAAGGGATGTAAACGTGGATCTTATGGTTGTAAAGATCAGCTACTCATCAATAAGATGATCTTAGAAGATTGTCACAAGCGACACAAAAACTTGTCAATAGCCTGGATAGACTATAAAAAGGCCTTTGATAGCCTACCACATAGCTGGATTAGGAAATGTCTGGAAATGTATAAAATAGCTCCTACTCTGCGAAACTTTTTATCTGTAAGTATGAGATCATGGAGAACCACACTGATGTTGAACAATGACAATGAATCTCTAAATGCTGGAGATGTAAGAATTTCATGTGGCATTTTCCAGGGTGACTCACTATCACCACTCCTCTTCTGTCTAGCCCTAATACCGCTCTCAAAATTGCTCAATGATGCACAGTATGGTTATAAAATATTTGATAAAAGTATAAATCATCTCATTTACATGGATGATTTAAAGCTCTTTGCAAAAAATGACCAACAACTCAAAGGCCTACTAGCGATTGTTAAACAATTCAGTGATGACATCAGGATGCAATTTGGCCTTGATAAATGTGCAAAAGCTATCTTTATCAAAGGAAAAATGACAAATACATCTAATGTGAACCTTGACCAGCAAAATGTCATAAAAGAGTTAGAACCAGCGGAGAGCTACAAATACCTAGGGGTAATTGAAGGGGACAATATCAAGCACTCAGTGATGAGGGAAAGGATCAGAAGAGAATGTTATCGCAGGGTGAGAGCAATACTGAAGACAGAGCTGAACGCGAGAAACAGGATCGAAGCGATCAATGCTCTTGCCATACCAGTCGTGACTTACAGTTTCAACATCGTTAACTGGTCAATTACTGAAATATGTAATGTTGACAGAAAAATACGAAAACTGTTGACAATGCATAGAATGCACCACCCTAAGGCAGATATAGAACGTCTTTATCTGCCAAGAAAAGAGGGAGGTCGAGGACTACTACAGCTGGCATTATCAATGAAGGTAGCCACAATTGGCCTGGACACCTATATGAAAAACTCTGAGGACTGGATGCTAAAACTTGTCTTAAAATATGAAAGCAAGAAAGCATCTTACTCAGTAACAAAACAGGCAAAGGAATATCTAAGTGAATTCCAATTGCAACAAATTCAAGAATTAGACGAACTAGAAACACCTACAGAAAAAGCTAAGCGCTTGAAAACCCGTGCTAAAATTGCTGCCTTAGCTATTATGACTGAAAAATGGCATGGAAAACCTCTCAATGGCAAATACCCAAAGAGAGCGAATAATGCAGATATTGACAAAGCCCTTACCCACCAATGGTTAATGGCCTCTGGATTGAAATCAGAAACAGAGGGGTTTATCATAGCAGCCCAAGATCAATGCCTACCTACAAAGAACTACCAGGCCAACATATTAAAGAACGGCAGCTCCCCATTATGTCGTATATGCCAACAACAAAATGAGACCATCGATCATGTTGTCTCCATGTGCAGTCTGCTTGCGCCTACAGAGTATCTCAACAGGCATGATAGAGCTGCACAATATATTCACTGGGTAATATGCAAAAACCTGGACTTGCCCCATGATAAAAACTGGTGGGAACACAAACCACCCCCAGTACTTGAAAATGATCACATTGCACTCCTCTGGAACTTCACCATTCAAACTGACAGAAAGATAGACGCAAATAGGCCAGACATCATACTGAAAGACTTCAGACAAAAATCATGCCTCCTCATTGATATGACTGTCCCAATTGATATAAACGTATCTGTCAAGACCTACCAAAAACTGAGCAAATATAAAGATCTTGAAATAGAAATTAGCAAAATGTGGAATCTGAAGACGAAAACAATACCTATTGTCATAGGTGCCCTGGGAATGACAGCGAAACGGGCTGATTACTACCTAGCTCAGATACCAGGAAACCCCAAAATGGCTGAAGTCCAAAAGATAGTGCTCATGGGAACTGCCCATATCCTACGTAAAATACTGTCTATGTGATCTCAAATTTTAAAGCAAACATAATTTTCTTATGGCTTCTTAAACATTCACTTGAACAAAACTGTACAAATCCAAATATATGGTACCCTAGGCATAACACCTACATGAACTTCTAACTTGTTGTCTCTTGAGGTCTCTGGGTGAGACTTGGATCCAACTTGTACAAATGCAAAACAAAAGTCAAACATAAAATAATAATAATAATAATAATAATAATAATAATAACAATAATAATCTAAAAACCTTAGAGATACCCTACAATCTAGATGTATTGCAAAAGTCGGCATTACTTGGAACTGCACGCATATTGCATAAAATACTGTCTGTCTGAGGTCCTTCTTGTGACTTGACAAACAGTACAAAACCCCGGTAGACACAATATTTTCCATCAACAACCTCACGATATTGTATGCTGTGCGACATCTACAACAACAACAACAACAACAACAACAGCAACAACAACTACAATAATAATAATAATAACAACAAGAATAATTATAGTAATGATGATGGTGATGGTGATGATAATAGTAAATCTTTCTGCTATAGGCGCAAAGCCTGGAATTTTGGGAAATGTGGCTAATCAATTACATCGTTCGCAGTGGCTCATCTGCTGCATATATCATCGATACGGAAAGAATAAGAATCAAAGTTGATCACAGCGGATTTTGAACTCAGGCCGTGAAGACGGACAAAATTCAATGATGATGATGATGATGATGATGATGACGACGACGACGACGATAATGATAATGATAACCATACTACTACTACTACTACTACTACTACTACTACTACTACTACTACTACTACCACTACTACTGCTGCTGCTGCTGCTGCTGCTGCTGCTGCTACTACTACTACTACTACTACTACTACTACTGCTGCTGCTGCTGCTGCTGCTGCTACTACTACTACTACTACTACTACTACTACTACTACTACTACTACTATGAATATCATTATCGCTGTTATAATTGTTATTGTTATTTTTGTTAATTCTGTTTATTTCTTTGACGTAGATTCTGAGATTTTAATTACCTGTATTTACTATACACTCTGGCACAAGTGCACTCATACATACATACATACATACATATATATATATATACATACACACACAAACATATACGTGTGTAAAGGTGAGAGTAAGCGCGTGCATATTATTTATATATGAATATACTCATGTATACATACATATATTACATACATACATACATACATACATACGTATATATATATATATATATATATATATATATATATATATATACATATTTATACATATACATGTATCACTATGCACACACACACAAACACACAAACACACACAAACACGCAGAAACATACACACAAACACACTCTCTCTCTCACACACACGCATATATGCATGCATATATATACACATACATTTGCATACATATATGGAATATCTGTGTGTTTGTGAATTGAATTTCAATTAAAACCGTGGTTTTAATTGCTGACTCAAGTTAATTAAAAGTGTGTAAAACTCAGTTCATTACAACGCGAAAAGGAACACCTAATAGATGCATGAGATAGGTTTAATAATAATAATAATGATGATGATGATAATAATGATAATAATAATAATCATAATAATAATAATAATAATAATAATAATAATAATAATAATAATAATAATAATAATAATAACGATAACAACATGAACAATATTAATAATGTTAATAATTATCATCATCATCATCATCATTATAATAATCATTATTATTATTATTATTATTATTATTATTATTATTATTATTATTATTATTATTATTATTATTATTTCTATTATTATTATTATTATTATTATTATTATTATTATTATTATTATTATTATTATTAATATTATGGCTGTTATAAGCGTAATTATAAATGAAAGAAATTAATTATCTAAATAAGTTTATGAAGTTATTTTGATAACGAAATACGTTAAAAGCAACAAGAACCACAACAACATCGTCGTCGTCGTCATCATCATCATCATCATCACCAACAATAATAACAACATCAAAAATAACAAAAACAAATACAGAATGATATTTATCTGGATTATAATTTTGTTTAGAATCAATATAATTTTGTAATTATATTTCTAAAAGTCTTTCTCATTATTCGCATATTATTATTTATTATATGTATATTTGTAAATACTTATATATATATATATATATATATATATAACAGCTAATGGGTTTTAGCTCATTAATAAATTGCCAATATTTATGCATGCATGTTTGTATGTATGCGGGTATATGTATGTACGTATGTATGCCTGTATGTATGTACGTATGTATGCATGTATGTATGTATGTATATATATATATATATATATATATATATATATATATATATATATATATATATATATATATATATATATATATATATATATATATATATATATGTAGGTGTGCAGATGTGAAGCATGCGTTTTAACATTGGGTTAAAACATGTTATACAAGTTATATATGATTAGAGACACACATATACACACACCATTTACGTAAGTATGTATATACACCTCATTACTTCATTATAAAGGAGTGCGCTAAACCCGCTGTTAAAATGTTTGCTGTACATCGACATATATACAGTTACTTATAGACATACACAATCTCATATACATACGCACACAAACATACATACAGACATGCATGTATGTATACATACATGCATGCATGCATACATACGTACATACATGCATACATACATTCACACATATACCTACACACAGACATATATACACACATGCTCCCCATAAATGTATGGCTACGTAGACACACAATATATATATATATATGTGTGTATGTGTGTGTATATATATATATATATATATACATACACATATACACACACATATACACATATACCCAGGGACGTTTGTATGCGAATATATATATATATATATATATATATATATATATATATATATATATATATATATATATATATATTCGCACAAAAACGTTCCTTGGTATATGTGTATATATGTGTGCCTATGTGTGTGTTTGTATGTGTGTGTGTGTATATATAGGGAGAGAGCGAGAGAAAGGAAGAGGGAAAGAGAGACAGAGAGAAAGTGTGTGTGTGTGAGTGTGTGTATGCATGTGTGTGTAAGTGTAGGAGAGGGGGGAGCGAGACATATACGCATAAATTCATCTGTTAATTATGAAAATTACTCATATATATTTAGCAGGTGTTTTCAGTTTCCAAAATAAAATCTCTCTGTTTCATAAATATATATTTTATCACACGCACATCTCTAATACACACATACACACAATCACGCAAACTCGCAAACTCGCACACATAAACACACACCCACACACACACACACACACACACACACACACACACACACACACACACACACACTCATGCACGGCCTCCACTTCTTACACAGACGCGTACTCACGTGCACACACATAAGAACCCTCTCCTCTTCATTCACAAATACAACAGATTCATACACACATATATATGACTCAATCACACATTCATACACGCTTAACTCATTTTATAATCGTGTATAGCCAACATTGTAATAGATTCTGCTAAGCCTAAAAAATTCTAGAAAATGTACTCAATACATGCTGTAAAGAATTATTAATTATGGAATGTACACGGTTTACGTACATACATGCCTGGCAGTACGATAAGAAGTTTGCTTTGCAACCACAAGATTCCGTGTTCAGTCTCATTGTGCAGTATCTTCGGCAGGTGTTTCCTACTATAGCCTCGGACCAGAAGAAGGAAACTGAAAGAAGCCCGTCCAATATTTATACATATGTGTGTGTGTGTGTTTGTTCCCTATTAACACCTGACAACCGGTGTTGGCATGTTTACGTCCCAGTCACTTAACGGTTCATCAAAATAGACTAATGAAATAAGTACCAGGCGTTACAAAAATGTAATCAGTATTGGGGTCGATTTGTGTGACGAAATTTAGTGTAAGGTAACTTTTGTTGTTCTAGTGCAATCCTTGAAGTTGAAAATCTCATTCTTGTTTTCTTTTTCCTCAGCATTTAATCAACTCCCTTCTTCGTTCCTGAATTTCTGTAACGCTTGAACTATTTCTCAAGAAATTATATATAGAACATCAAAACAACAACAACAACAACAACAACAACAACAACACAAGCTAAGAAATCACATAAAATAAAATAGACAGGCATGGCTGCGTGGTTAAGAATCTCGCTTTGCAACCAAATGGTTTCGGGTGCAGTTCCATTGCACGGTGCGTAATCTTCTACCATGGACCCTGTGGAAGCTCGCCGTATATATATATATATATATATATATATATATATATATATATGTGTGTGTGTGTGTGTGTGTGTGTGTGTGTGTGTGTGTGTAGTTGCATTTGTCCTGCCACTGCATGACAACCGGTGCTGGTTTGTTTGCGTCTTCATAACTTATTTTATATTAAAAAAAACAGAAAAGCACTAGTGTCGATTTGTTTGACTAAAACCCTCCAAGGAGATGTCCCAGCATGGCCGCATTTCAAGAGCTGAAACAAGTAAGCGAAAATAGTAATAAAAACCAAACTTCGTTCTGTGTGGGAGAAAATTAATAAATTCCAGCGTTCCATTTCAGTTTTGATGTTGTTGTTGTAGTTGTCTTTTTTGTTTGTTGCTGCTGATTTAATTATTGTCCGTGAAAGAACTGTCATGTCCTCTGTACTCAGATGACTTAATCGACTTTAGTTTAAGGTTAAAAATGGCAGCCGCAACAGCAAAAGCGACTTAACAAAATAAGCGTCTGTCTGTAAGTAAACACGGATAAGGTTTCACATCGTGTGATTGAGAAGTTTGATACATGAAAACTACGCTGGAAGTTATTTGGGATGTCTTCTGCACCTGCTCATATATCTGCGGCGTGTGTACTTGCTAAATACACAGTCATGATGCCTCGTTTATCACTGATTCGTTCATCACTCATCCGGGATAATCCGCTACACTTAAGTGTGAAACATGTTACGCTTTTCACGGATTGATCTGTAATAAGCGTAACAATGCAAAAACACAATGCTCAGCTACCCAAAATGCATTGATTATCGCTTGTGTTTATGTGACCGCGATGTGAGGTTACGTAGTTTTTGTCACCAGGGAACAATATATTCGAAGGGGCCTGGTTCTAACAAACGAAAAAGAAAGAAACCCACGAAACAAAACTCCTTTGCTGGGAAACTGAGTTCCCCGGTGACCCAGCGGGTCACGGGTAGTCTAGTAATAACTAAATCGCTCTGAAAGTTCAAGCTGCCACCTTAAGCGAACGACAGAGTGAAGTTCTAGAGGCGTTATACCTGGAAATAGAATGGGATAGCCACGGCCAGGACGTCTTTAAATATATCTCTCCCATGAGCTTTTTGAATGCTTTTCAACATGGACATGGTACACAACTCAATAACAACAAAACAACAACAACAACAACAGCAGCAGCAATAGCAGCAGCAGCGCTCATTCTACTCTACAGAGGGGAATAAATTTAAAGAAATGTCTTTACCTTATTACAGTTATTGGACTTTGGCCATGCTGGGGCACCGCCTCGTGGGTATTAGCCAAACAAATATATATCGACCTTAGTACAGATGCTCCTTTTTATGCCTGGCACTTACGTTATAAGTGTCTTTTGCTGAAATGCTAACTCACGGAGGCGTAAACAATCCAACATTGGTTGTCCGTTTATCAATCTTAAGAATTATATGGGAAACAAGATTACTAGCTGTAGCAGTTTCATTTTAGTTAATAACAGATAAAGGGGAGTTATTGGAAGTAGGGGTCAAACACAGAGATTAAAAACACACTCACACACACACACACACATCCGAAGGCTTTTCAGTTTCCGTCTACCAAATCCAATCACAAGAATTTGGTCGGCCCGTGGCTATAATGGAAGACACTTGTCCAAGGTGTCACGCAGTGAAAGTGAACCCGAGACTATGTGGTTGGGAAGCAAATATCTTACCACACAGTCACGCGTGCGCCTACGCCACACAGCCACGCCTGCGTCTACGCCACACAACCACGCATGCGCCTATGCAGCACACCCACGCCTCCGCATCCGCCACACAGCCACGCTCACTGATAAGTTTTTTTTTCAGTGCTTTTCGTATTCTTTATTTCCGAGTTAAGTCTTATGTATTGTTAACAATTACCGACGTAAGTTGAGGTGTTCCTGTATATTCACACTTCACGTTTTCCATCTCGTCTTGGAACTCCAACTGTGCTTCAACATTCCTCCATCATCAAACACTGATCTATATCTCTGTCCAGTCTTTCCTGGTTGGTTGTGCTGTGGATGTTGGTGGTAACGGCGGTGGTGGCTTCAACGGAAGCGGGCAATGGCGGCAGCAGCGGTGGTGTGGTGGTGGTGGTGGTGGTGGTGGTGGTGGTGGTGGTGGTGGTGGTGGTGGTGGTGAAGGTTTGAATTAATCTAAATTGAGCGCATAAGCAAAATAGTCGGTTGAGATAGAAAAAATATTGAAATCCAATCTAACAGCGAAGCTGGTTCAATATTGGTAGTCTTGTTTACATAAAGGTCTCACTGCCTGGGAGGTTGAGAGATCGAATAGCAGTCATGTTTGTTTCATCTCCACCACCTGTGTCGGTAAGTATGATGTCAGGTTAGACGTTAAGGAAAAACATGAGCTGTGTATATACACACATACATATATATATATATATATATATATATATATATATATATATATATATATACGTTCACAAACATACATACACACACACATATATACACATATATACCTCGATATTATATGTGTGTATATATATATATATATATATATATATATATATATATATATAAGGACACCAACACACACACACACACATACGTGTATACATACATACACACATGCGCACACAAACATGCATAAAAACATTTCTCTTTATGTATGTGCGTATATATTATGTATGTTTATATGTATATAAGTATAAATATGTATATGTGTGTGTACGTTTGATGTGTGTGTATGTAAGCGATTCTGTGTTACAAAATATATTTATATCCATACATGCATACATGTCTGTGTGCATACTTACATATGCGCGTATATAGTTATATATACTGGTGCATGTGTTTGTATATATATATATACATACATACATACATATATATATATATATATATATATATATATTCATGCCGCACACACACAAACATTCTCATGTACTCACATATTGTGTGCGTGTTATGTGAAAAACACGAATGAGTTCGATTCTGATCTTTTCCTTAAAGATATTTCATATTTTCTTGTACGTTTTATTATTTAGTTTCCGTTCAGCTATTGTTATTTTCTATCTACTTTTCGTTTGTGTATCATAAAATATTGGAATATTTCTTTGTGGCAAATAAATTTGTTAACTGGCGAGAAAATGATTTTCCTGCATGGCATTTGAAGAAATCATAACATAATTATAATGTTTTCAAATTTTGGCACACGACCACCAATTCTGGAGTAGAGATTACATTGACCCCAGCATTCAACTGGTACTTAATTTATCGACGACTCCGCAAAGATAAAAGGCAAAGTCGACCTCAGCGAACTAAGAACGTAAAACGGACGAAATGCCGCTAAGCATTTTTCCGGCGTGCTAACGATTCTGCAAGTTCGCCACCCTGATTATTACAAATATTAATAAAAGCAGAGAAGCTTTTAAGGCCTATTCTCGGTATGGAGCATATACCATCAACGAATTTTCTCTAGAGTCCTTGGGTTGGGCCTGTCTTTTCTGGAGGAGGTAATTGTTCACCTTTCAGGGAGGGAATAAATAAATATACACAAAATAATCAACAGCTAAAGTAGACAGATGAAATATTTACAGTGATGGGTATGTAATCATGAATTAAGATATATATTTAGACGTGTTCTGTATTTTTCGTCGAACAAATTTTCTTTATTTAAACGTTCTTGTACAGAAATTGTTTCTTTGCTCTGGTAGATGGGGAAAACTGTAAAGTTTGGTTGGATATTGCCTGCACATCTCTCTATGTGTTTACTCAAAGGAATCAGTGTGTATTGCGGAAAACTGATCTGTTCCTTATGTAGTGTGGTTCACCATCGCAGTGTCATATTTGTCTGTCCTGTATAATTATGTCCACAACCTGAGCAAGTTATAACATAAATTAGATTCTCGGAAGCACTAGTGAAGTTGGTTTTAACTGTGAACTTCTCTCCTTGTTTGGGCGTCAACATCTTTTAACCGTTGGTTTCGTGGTTGTTGAGTAAAGCTTCGCATTTGTTAGATGTCTTTTTAGTGATTTGTGCTGATTTTTGCAATTGATGAATTTATGTGTTTTGGATGTCAAGAGAGCATGGGTAGATTTTGCACAATGGTGTTGTGTGCCACATTGTTTCTAAGGTTGTGAGTTGATATATACAGGTTGCTTTGAGATGAGGTGTGGTGTTACGTTTCGTTGCCCTTAGTGTTTTAATGTCATAGAGAGATGTGCAGGTATTATCCAACCAAACTTCACAGTTTTCCCCATCTACCAGTGCAAAGAAACAATTTCTATACAAGAACGTTTTAATAAAGAAAAGATGTTCATCGATAAATACAGAACACGCCAAAATTTGAACGCATAACCAACTTTGATCTCAGGATATATTTTAATTCATGATCACATACCCATCACTGTAAATATTTCATCTCACTACTTTAGCGTTTGAGTTTTTGTGTATATTTATTTATCCCCTCCCTGAAAGATGAACAATTACCTCCTCTGTCCCCAATAGTAACTATCACCAATTATCTCCCCTGTCCCCAATAGTAACGATCACCAGTTACCTCCCTTTAGATTTTTCTACTTGTTGAATCATTCATTTACAAACTTCTCCACACACAACATGGACTAAAATCTTCTTAACTGAATACGAAACAATAATTTCAATGTCATGATTAGCGAAAGCGAAACCGGTCGACAAACAATATAAAATAAATTCTAAAATATATTAAGGCTATGTAAAGTGTGCGCTTTCCTTTCGTTCTTATATATATATATATTATTCTCAAGTCTATGATTTCTTCAAGTTATAAATAAAGTACGATGCATGACCAGTTTCAAAGCTTATATCATGATGTTCAGAACTATCCTGTTTACATTGAAATTTGTATATTACACTACCTTGTGTCTCTTTGAAATTTCTCGTTAATGAGAGAATGGTTAATTCTGGCGATTTTATTCCAACTGTTAATCTGTTGTATATGACATTACTCTGTTTAATTATTAATATTCATTTTATTCAGGTGGAAGTCATCCATTCTCTAACATGTATAACTAATAAGGAAATATAAATAGGAAAAAGATCATGAATACTAATGATTAAAATATCACACCTACCAGTGTCCTCAATATGTCACATTTGAAAAGCAGTTACACATACGCACACACACTTGAGAAGTTGTTAACACATACGCACACACATACGCACACACATTTGAAAAGCTGTTACACATACGCATGCACATACGCACAGACTTTTGGAAAGCAGTTACACATACGTACACACATCTGAAAAGCAATTACACATACGCACACACTTTTGAAAAGTTGTTACACATACGCACACACATTTGAAAAGCTGTTACACATGCGCACACATATACGCACAGACATTTGGAAATTAATCTCGTACTGCGAGGTATCACTGTATATATTGGGTCATCCCATAAATAATGCGGTTCTTCCAAAATCCACTTGTCCGTGATGAAAAATACTCCACCAGCACTGTTCTGACCTCGTCAACAGAATTCATATTTTTTCCGTCCAAATGATTTTGAAGACTGTGGAATAAATGATAATCAGATGGGGCAATATCCGGCGAATATGGTGGGTGGGGCATCGTTTCCCATTCAAGCTGCCCCAGCCTTTGGAATGTCATCCTCGCTGTATGAGGCCGAGTATTATTCTGATTGAAGAACACCTTTCGTCTTGAAAGCAAAGATAAACGTTTTCTGATGGCACGCAGGTATCGATGAATGGTTATGACCGAGTCCAAGCTTTTCTGCTAGTTCCTCAACAGTTACGATGGGATTTTGTTCCACCAGAGTTTGCAGGACGTCCTCGTCGAGCTCTACTGATCTTCCAGGACGAGACTCGTCTTCCAGGCTGCACTTTCCGGCTCGGAACTTCTGCAAACACCGTTGACACTGGCTTACGCTTATTATCCGATCCCCATACACTGCATTAATATCCCTCGCACTTGTTACCTTTATTGAACTGAAAAAGCACAATATACTACATATGCTCCTTTGTTACTTTCATTATCGCTTTACAAATATAACTGTTAAAATTGAATTACACTGCTGAAAACTTGCACTAAGATTATGGCCAATGTACTACCTGGTTTTATAGCAAGTTGATGCAGGTAGTTTATCCCATTCCCTCACACATTAATTTCATGCAATTGAAAAAATCGCATCATTTATGTACTCAAACATATATATGTAGATATGTGTGTCTTATATGTACATGATGTGGAGGCGCAATGGCCCAGTGGTTAGGGCAGCGGACTCGCGGTCATAGGATCGCAGTTTCGATTCCCAGACCGGGCGTTGTGAGTGTTTATTGAGCGAAAACACCTAAAAGCTCCACGAGGCTCCGGCAGGGGATGGTGGCGAATCCTGCTGTACTCTTCCACCACAACTTTCTCTCACTCTTTCTTCCTGTTTCTGTTGTGCCTGTAATTCAAAGGGTCAGCTTTGTCACACTGTGTCACGCTGAATATCCCCAAGAACTACCTTAAGGGTACACGTGTCCGTGGAGTACTCAGCCACTTGCCTGTTAATTTCACGAGCAGGCTGTTCCGTTGATTGGTTCAACTGGAACCCTCGACGTCGTAAGCGACGGAGTGCCAACAATATGTACATGAACGGTAACTGTTGGAGTGTATTTTTTAAAGTCATTCCTTGGTTTTCTTTTTTTTTTCTTTAATTTGCTTTACTTCCTTCTATTTTATTTTTGTTAGATTCGGGAAAATATATATTTCCCAAACAACCGGACCATAGTAACATCCCGTCACAGCTGGGTTTTGAAACCGGTAAAGGAGAGAGGGAGATAACCAGGTCTGACGACTAGCTTACCTTATGTTAAACACACCCACCCGCACAAACACCCCCACACACACACACACACACAAACACTCATACACACACACACACATTGATGCATATACCAAAAGCCATAGAAGACTTGTCAAAACAAACGAAGTCTGTCTTGTTTATGTTTTGTTTTTTCTTTCCTGCCATATTTGGTATCGTCTTTTTACAGATTTTTACGTTTTATCTTTTTATTTTTTTTTTTCGTTCTTTGGACTGATCCCTTTGCTGGTATAACGCCTTGAAGGCGCCTGATCCTAACGACCCCACTACTTATCTTCTTTTAAAGTCTGGTACTTATTTTATCGGTCTGTTTTTGCCGTAGCGCTAAGTCACGGGAGCGCAAATAAACTGACACCAGTTGTGAAACAGTGGTAGGATACAAAC
>NC_142938.1:60834301-60844301 GCF_046866305.1 Octopus bimaculoides | reverse complement strand
TAAATTTGAATGTGTCTACTAAAAAATTCACGGTAATCTTTGGCCATGCGACACCAAAAATCAACGGTAAGAAAGGCACTTACGAATTCATCGGCTAGTGAGTTCAGGCATCCCATCTCAAAGAAATCTATTCTATGTGCGTCACAAATAGTCCCGTATGAAAAAAAGCCCCGTGTGGAGGGATTACGGTTTAACCACCTAACTTAGAGGTATCAAATATAAAATATACAAGAATAAGGGCAGGGAATCGTCAATTAATAATTAACAATTTTGCCAAGTAGTTCAGTATGAAAAAACCTTTATCGGTAAAACCATTTATCATCATAAATATATAGGGATTAGCATTGAGTTGCTTCTCCAACATACTGAAAATTTAGAAATAGCAGTCAAAGAACTACTATATATTTATGATGATAAATGGTTTTACCGATAAAGGTTTTTTCATACTGAACTACTTGGCAAAATTGTTAATTATTAATTCTATTATTAATTGACGATTCCCTGCCCTTATTCTTGTGTGTGTATATATATATATATATATATATATATATATATATATATATATATATATATATATATATATATATATATATATATATATATATATATATATATATATATATATATATATATATGTATATATGTATATATATATATATATATATATGTATATATATATATATATATATATGTATATATATATATATATATATATATATATATATATATATATATATATATATATATATATATATATATATATATATATACGCGTAGGAGTGGCTGTGTGGTAAGTAGCTAGCTTACCAACCACATGGTCCCGGGTTCAGTCCCACTGCGCGGCATCTTGGGCAAGTGTCTTCTACTATAGCCTCGGGCCGACCAAAGCCTTGTGAGTGGATTTGGTAGATGGAAACTGAAAGAAGCCCGTCGTATATATATATATATATATATATATATATATATATATATGTATGTGTGTGTGTATGTTTGTATGTGTGTGTTTGTCCCCCCAACATCGCTTGACAACCGATGCTGGTGTGTTTATGTCCCCGTAACTTAGCGGTTCGGCAAAAGAGATCGATAGAATAAGTACTAGGCTTCTAAAGAATAAGTCCTGGCCACAGTCAAAAGACTGAAACAAGTAAAAGAGTAAAAGAGTATATATATATATATATATATATATATATATATATATAGATAGATAGATAGATAGATACATAATACATACATACATGCATACATACATACGTATAAGAAGGGATGACCACTAAGTGGACATCCATTATGCTAGAAATAGATCACCTACGATCTAATCACAAAGAAAAGAATGTTCTCCAGAGAAATTTAACACACGATCTTGTGTTTAGGTATTCCCGATAATTTATGAATACCCATTTTGTGAAGTCAGTTATGTAATAACATGAAATTAGTTACCCGATAGTAAGAATTCACATAAACTAGCCCCGAAAAGGGATTTAATGTGTTCCCAGAATATATAGAACTTAGGAGGAAATACTAATAATGTATGTATACTAAAATCGTGAAGCATGTTACGTAATAAAAGGCTAATCAGATATGAGATAATAACAATTTAAAGTAAATAACTCTGAAAAGGGCTTTTGTACGTTCCCAGAGAATATTGCCATCCGGGGCTAGTGTTGGTATATTCGTGAATAAATCACTGACCAAAATCAGTGGATCTATTGTTTAGGAAAATACTATTTACTTGTTTAAGGGTCGTACTGGATAAATTGTGAAAATAACTCTAACAGTTCAAATACTAATAAATAATCATACTCAATTAAATTTTTACCAATTAATTTAGGATAATGAATGGGTTATTTCCCTTGGCTATATATAAGGATCCCTTCCAGGGACCCTATTACCATTTTTTTTCAATAATCTGTGTATGCAATGAGGTTCCCAGACATGAGTTCTACTCACGTGTCAAGTTTCATCATAATCGATAGAACGATGTAGGAGGAGTTAGCTAACAACTCCACAAACACACAGACAGACAGAATTTCCCACATATGTAGTAGATATACACACACATACGCATATCTTTATCTCTCTCTCTCTCTCTCTCTCTCTATATATATATATATATATATATATATAGATGTGTGTGTGTGTGTGTGTGTGTGTGTGTGAGTGTGTATGTATATATATATATATATATATATATATATATATATATATATATATACGTGTGTGTATGTATGTCTGTATGTGAGTGTGTACGTACGCGCATAAGGAGTAATTGCAGTGACCTCGGGCACACTGTACAATAAATGTAGAGTGCATACAAGGGGTTAAATCCCTGTGGAATATATTAAACTATATTAAACGCTCCAATTCTACCTTTCGCCTTCCATCTACTACTGTCTTGTTGCGAACGCACTAAAACCCAAAGGGCTCTTTTCTAGCTGAAAGACATAAAATAAAATAGGAAAAGGGAACAATATTATTTTGTGCTTCATAAAAAAAGAATCTGTTCATTTCTCACCACAGGATTTCAAATGAAGGCCGCACTCTTAGGTTTTTATAACTGACACCCATGTGAGATGAGAAAGAGTGAACGAGCGACAGAGAGGGAGAGAGAGAGAAAAGGAAGGAGACAGAGTGAAAGAGTGAGATTGAGAGAGAGAGAGAGAGAGAGAGAGAGGGAGAGAGAGAAAGAGAGAGAGAGAGAGAGAGAGAGGGGTTGAAAAGAAGAGAAGAGAATGTTCTTAAAATAAACAATAGTAATTGAAACTGAACTGAGGTTACGGCATATTTGCCGAATGACCTTAAATCATTTTATTGTGCACGTAATGCCGTGTGAGGGCGCTTTATGTTGGGAGAGGGTTAGCAAACGCGACTATGTCAGCTAGAGATGTAAACATGACTAAAAAGATCTGGGACTGTATGATGGTGATCCTCATCGTCGTCGTCGTCATCATCAACCATTATCAACATCATCATCATCATCATCATCATCATCATCATCATCATCATCATCATCATCGCCGTCATCATCGTCGTCGTCCTGCTCCTCCTCCTTCTCAACATCATCATCCTCATCGCCGTCCTCATCGCCGTCATCATCGTCGTCGTCCTGCTCCTCCTACTTCTCATCATCATCATCATCATCATCATCATCATCATCATCATCATCATCATCATCATCATGACATCATTCTCATCGTCATCATTATCACGAAGATCATCCTCGGCATCAACGTCTGGACGTTACGGTATCAAGTCCTGGGACTCGTAAGGCCGATTACCCCTTTTCCAGAGCCTATAAGTAACTGAGATCATAACACTTCTCATCATGAGGGTAACACCCTAACCACGAAGCCACACACCTTCTCTAAGTAGTCTGGGATTACGAAGAAAATAAGCGATGGCTCATGCCCTATTGTCACTGATATCGAAAGTATACATTCGAGCTGAGGGCAGATTGTATAACGCTTGAGTTAAATAGTGGTGGGTAAGAGCGACGACGTCCTTCGGGAAACTCTGGGCGTGAATGAAAAATCACCTGGTTGGCCTTTCCGGGAGGATTTCGAGCCAGGATCCAAGGATAATTTTCTGAAATTCCTAACTCGTCAGTGCTACTGGGTATGGGGGAAGTATTGTTGATTCGAATAATAGTATTGCCGTTAACCGCATCGGCCCGAGATGTGCGCAGAGAAACGAATTCGTTCGTTTTCACGCAGTCGGACTCTTCTGTGAAGATATTTCGAACACCTGCTATTACGTGTAGGACGGATCTTGATATCAGCTGAGACTGTCTCGAAGATCATCTCGCCTCTTTCCTTAGAGCATGGAATGCAGAGAGTTTCTCGGTTGAGTGATGAACAAGACTGAAATGACTAAAGACAGACACTTCATTCTCGGCCAAGACTTCATCGATTTTTTTCAAGTTCTACTTTGAAACGAAGACGAGGCAGGAGGAGGGAGAGAAATATGCTGCCCTCATTAACTTTACCTTTCATTCTTTCAATCGATAAATTAAGTACTCAGTGAAACACTGGGATTGATGTAAACGACTAGGACCCTCCCCCAAAATTTCAGGCTCTGTACCTTTAGTAGTAAGGATTATTATTATTATAGTTGTTGTTGTTGATCTTCTTCTTCTTCTTCTTCTTCTTCTTCTTCTTCTTCTTCTTCTTCTTCTTCTTCTTCTTCTTCTTCTTCTTCTTCTTCTTCTTCTTCTTCTTCTTCTTCTTCTTCTTCTTCTTCTTCTTCTTCTTCTTCTTCTTCTTGTCGTCGTCGTTGACGTCGTTGTCGTCAACATCATCATCATCATCATCATCATCATCATCATCATTATCGTCATCATCATCATCATCATCAAGATAATCTTCATTACAAACAAGACAGAATGATGTTAAAACCAAAAAAAGTAAACAACGTGTAGATAAGTGTGCGTACTTGTATGTGTTCGTGTGTGTTAAATGTGTATAACCTGCGTGTAGTGTGTTTCACTGTGTCTGCATGTGTGCGCATGTGTAAAAGTGTGTGAGAAAGAAAGTTGCACAGTTGTTGCAGTAGTAATCCGTCAGTAAAGATAAGGGGAGATACGGACGGTCAAAAGTAAGGGCAGCCGCCTGTGGTGGTGGTGGTGGTGGGGGGGGGGGGTGAACGTGGTAGAACATAAGCCAGCCGGTAGATGTTATCTTATTGAAGAAATGAGGTCTAAGAGAATGATTGAGGATGCGAATGTTTGAGGGAGAGGAGTGACTAAGGGAGTAAAAGTAAGAGGAGCATTGAAAGTTTAATTGATAGAGAGATGAGAAGTGGTTAAGAGTGAGAGAGAGTGGAAGAGAGAGAGTGGGAGGAGAAAGAGAATAGAGAGACGTTAAAGGTATAAGTATAAAAAAGGAAATGAAAAGGAAAAGGTGACAGAAAAATTAGAAATGAGAAAGAGAGAAAATGAGAAATGAGAAAGAGAAAGAGAAACGTGAAAAAGAAAGAGGAAAAAAATAGCAGTGTGAGTAAAAAGAAACGAGGACAATAAAAAGTACGTAAATAATAATGATTAATTTGGGCCCATGATCAGCAATTTTTCAAAAAAAAGGGTTAGTCGATCCCATTGACCTTACAGTTTGACCGATACTCTATCTTATTGACCCCGAAAGGATGAGAGGTAAGATCGACCCCGGCTAGATTTGAACTTGAAACGTACGTAACCGAATCAAATAATACAACGAATGTTTTCCCGATCTCTAATGATTCTACCTATCTATCGCCCTAATCTTATGAGGAACTAATGAGTCATTTGAAAGTCGTTGTATTCTGTTTTGCAATGCCATTTCCTTTTTGTTCTATAACTCGTTTTCAGACATTGCTATGTGTTTATATATATATAGTTGAAATTTACAGAAAAACAAAAGACGAAGACAGGTGTATGAACAACAAGTAGGTGTATCAGTTTGACGCTCGGTAAAGTGAGAAAGTCTTTTACGTTTCGAGCCTACGCTCTTCAACAGAAAGGAATAAGAGAAAATAAAGAGAAAATAAAAAAAAAAACTTATGGATTTAGCGATCAAGCATGGCAACTTATAAATACACACACACATACACACACGCACACACACACACACACGCACACGCACACACATATATGTATATACATATATATATATATATATATATAACGAAAATAAGACAAGGTAGAAAATGCTGAAGTAATTTTATCATGGAAAACATTTTGTAACGGTTAGTACCGGTTTCAGTTGTTTGCACTTTCTCAACTAAGAGTAAAACGAAGATGGATACTAGTTAAGAAGAAAAACAATTAAATTTTAAAAAATAAATAAATGAAATGTTTTGTAAATATTTCCATTGTCTTCAAATAGGTAGGACATTTTCCTTTTTACTCTTTGTCTCTCTCTTTTCCTTTGAGAAGGCTCGGTAGGTAGTAGTAGTCGATATGAAAAAAATAGTGTTTGTGGGTGCAGAGAAATATATATGTGTATACACACACACACACACACACACACACACACACACACACACACACACACACACACACACATATATATATATATATATATATATATATATATATATATATATATATATATGTATAAGTGTGTAATTAGAACTTTAGAACTTTGTTTTTTTTGCAGTGTCTGTGAGTTTTATTTAGTTCACGTCGGGGGCTGATTTCACATCGCAGTTTATTGCTGCCCCTTTATTTCTTCATAGGATATGTACTCTTCCTCAGCGGAGAAAATTGCATCTTCGAAGAAAGTGTTCACCAACTCCAATTTTGAAGGCGTTTCTGATTTTTTTGCGTTGGACTTTCTTGTTTTCATGCAGTTGGTTTTTCCTCTATCAGCCCTGTTCGTTTCTCATCCTCATAAGAATATGGGTCGTACAACTTTGTGTTGGGGATTCCTAGTTGTTTCGTGTTCGTCGTTGTTACTGCTGTGGTTGGTGTAGCTGGCTCTCCTTGTCTTCGCTGGAGAAGAGGACCTATGCAAGGAGAGTGGACCGGACTTTTGATTCGCATGATTCACTCTTGCAACTGAAAACTGAAACTTAATTTCCAATCTCATGTGTTGTATCTGGTATCGCTATACTATCGACGACCTTTCTATTTATAATTGCTTTTTTTCTCTAGGACTTTCTTTCCAGAAAGCTTTTAGATGAATTTTACTTCCACATGCGTAGCAGCTGGGTCGTCTACCTTGGAAACTGAACTTTAATGTACCCTTACAGGAAAAGAGTTCTGATATTGTTTTCTGGTCTTGCAGCATTATGAGGGGCTGTCTGTCTACGGTCTTGCAGTGTCATGAAGGCCTGTCTGTGTGTCTGTCTGTCTGTGTGTCTGTCTGTCTGTGTGTCTGTCTGTCTGTGTGTCTGTCTGTCTGTGTGTCTGTCTGTCTGTGTGTCTGTCTGTCTGCCTCTTCACAACATATTGGCTTCTAATTTTGGCACAAGGCCAAACATTTCAAGGGAGGCGCAAAGTCGATTACATAGACCCCAATGATCAACTGGTACGCATTTTATCAACCTCGACGGGATAAGAAGTAAAGTCGACCTCGGCGGAATTTGAACTCTGAACGTAAAGATGAACGAAATACCGCTGAGCACTTTGCCTGGCTTGCTAACGATTCTGTCGGATCGCAGCCTTAAAACCGAAACTAATATTGATTTCAAATTTTGGCACAAGGCCAGTAATTACAGCCGAGCGGGTAAGTCGATTACATCGACGCCAGTGATCAGTTGTTACTTATTTTACCGACACTGAAAGGATGAAAGGCAAAGTCAATCTCGGCGGAATTTGGACTTAGAAGACGGACAAAACGCTGCTGAGCATTTTGCCTGACGTGGTAACGGTTCTGCCAGGTCGTTACCTTCCCTCCTTACTATGCATTGCCAAATATCACATTTGTGCTCATTACCTTCTTATACTTAGACATGACGTTGACGATTAGCCGAGACATATATTCTGGAAATAATATTTTCCCCCCAAATACATTTCCAATTTACATAATTATTTAAATGAAGTATTTTTCTAATTAGTATCATTTGCAACTGTCAATTGGAGAGCTTGATGGTAGTGGTGGTTGTGGTGAGTGTTATAATGTATTCATAATTTTTTTTCTGTCAGTAGTTAATGAAAAGATCAAATTTCTTAAATAACAAAATTAATCTTTTACTTGTTTCAATCATTGGACTGCAACCATCATAATAGGACCACGGCTTTGAAGGGTTTAGTCGCATATATCGACCCCAGAATTTAGTTGTGAAGTCTGGTACATTTCTATCGGTCTCTTAAGACAGATCACCAAGTGACAGGGACGTAAACAAACCATTACTGGTTGTCAAGCGCTAGAGGGTACAAACACAAATACACACAAAGACAGATACGAAGACAAAGAACCCCACACACGCACATTGATATATATATATATATATATATATATATATATATATATATATATATATATATATATATATATATATATGCTAGAGAGATACATACATACATGTATATATATGTATATATTCTTTTATTTATTTATTCTATTGTTTCAGTCATTTGACTGCGCCCATGCTGGACGACCGTCTTTCTAGTCGAACAAGTCTAACCCAGGACTAATTCTTTGTAAGCCTAGTATTTATTCTATCGGTCTCTTTTGCCGAACCGCTAAGATATGGGGGACGTAAACACACCAACATCGGTTGTCAAGCGATGATGGTGGGGACAAACACAGACACACAAACATATACGCACACACACACATAATATATATACACGACGGGCTTCTTTCAGTTTAATCTACCAAATCCACTCACAAGGCTTTGGTCGGCCCAAGGCTATAGTATATATATATATATATATATATATATATATATATATATATATATATATATATATATATATATGTGTGTGTGTGTGTGTGTGTGTGTGTGTGTGTGTGTATGTGTGTGTGTGTGTGTGTATGTGTGTGTGTGTGTGTGTGTATGTGTGTATAAATAGATAGATAGATAGATAGATAGAAATTGTATCCATAATGGTGTTCCGTATACCAAATTCATCCCAAGTTACTAGTCGGCCCGCAACTATGATAAGAGACACCGTACCCACGATGCCGCGCAGTGGGAGTGAACCTGAAACCACGTAGTTGTAGAGTGAGCTGCTTAACCACACAGCCACATAAAAGAAATAAATGAATAGATATATAAATAAAAGCATCTAGCCTTCGACCTCCACCTTAGACGATACGTCCCTATGTAAAATTCCAGCAATCAACGTGAAAAAATTTAGCCTACATATTTTGTCCAGCATTCAATTTCCATTCGTTGTTGCGCGTTTGATAATATAACAGTGATTTGAGGGAACTTGGGCTGTTATTTCAAGTAGATTAATCAGCCATCTAAGGGTTCTTTGCTTAGCTTGATGTGTTCCTATACAACTGACTTGCGACTGTCTGCCTGTGTGTGAGTGCATGTGTCTGTGTGTGTGCTCTGTGTGAGTGAATCGTCAGTATGGGTGTCTGTGTGGGTGTGCGTGTATGAATCGTCAGTATATGTGAGTGTGTGCATCATCAGCATGTGTGTGTGTGTGTGTGTGTGCACGGACGTGTATTTGTGTGCGTGTGTTCGTTTAAGCCAGACTAGCTGTGTGAAGGGGGATAAGTTTGTCAGGATGTCTATGTGTATCTCTCTATGTATGTATGTATGTATGTATGTGTCAATGTCTGTCTGTCTGTATGTATGTCTGTATGATGGGTGGATATATATATATTTATGGACGGACTGAGGGATATATGAATATACGTACGTATATATGTATGTAAGTATGTATGTTTGTATGATGGGTGGATATAAATATATATATATATATATATATATATATATATATATATATATATATATATATATATATATATATATATATATATATATATATATATATATCGTGCATGAATGTACGCATGTATGTATGTATGTACGTACGTATGTAAGGGGATGCTGAAAAGTTCCTGGCTTTAAGGGTATCACGACAGGACTGGTTAGAGGCCCAGTCCTCCTAGTTCTTTTACAGATCTTCGAAAAACAGAAGGACCACTGCAAGAAGTATGTGAATCTGAGAGGGGATTATATTTTGGATAAAATCGTAATTAACTGATCTGCCTTTATTTTGTTTTGCCGAAAGCCAGGAACTTTTCAGGACCCTCTCGTATATGTGTGTGTACGTGTGTATTAGTGAGCTTCTAGGTTAGTGAATGTGTATGTTTGTATGTGTTTATATGTATATATATATATATATATATATATATATATATATATATATATATATATATATATATATATATATATATATATATATATATATATATGTTGGCACTCCGTCGCTTACGACGTCGAGGGTTCCAGTTGATCCGATCAACGGAACAGCCTGCTCGTTAAATTAACGTGCAAGTGGCTGAGCACTCCACAGACACGTGTACCCTTAACATAGTTCTCGGGGAGATTCAGCGTGACA
>NC_142938.1:60821801-60829301 GCF_046866305.1 Octopus bimaculoides | reverse complement strand
CAGAAGTGTAGAGAATAGAATATCGGTAACAATGGTAAGGTTAGTCGAAAGGAGTGCAGATGTTGTTCCTTAATTATGTATGCACACACACACACACACACACACACACACACACACACACACACACATATATATATATATATATATATATATATATATATATGTATATATATATATATAATAAGCATAAATATTTAAATTTTTCACAAGAACTAAATGAATTGAAATAATGTAAATTGAAAAAAAATCAGAATATAGCTAGCTATCTACACACGAACACGGAAACACAGACACACATACACATATTTGTCAGTTTGTGTGTTAGTGTGAATTTATGTTTGTGTGTATAAATATGCATATATGTTTGAATATGTATGTGTGTATATGTATGTGCATATGTATGTACAAATTCATGGACAGACGCACATATATACTTACATTCTTATGCAATATTTTCGTTGAACTATATTACCCACTACCTCAGTGATGGTTCAGTCACGAAAGCGATCAGCGAGAGTAGTATTATAGTATAATCACACCGAAACTACACTGATCTTTGACACTATAGCTGAAGAGAGTTTTCTCCCTGCATATTTGTCCTTATCTACCATTATTTTCCCGCTCATTTTTCTCTTCATTAACACACACACACACACACACACACACACACAAATAAACACACACATACACACATAACACACACACAAACACACATACACATGTACTGGGAGAACCAAAAGTCACGGACATAATATGTTCAATACGGTCTGGAATTGTCTGTCATGCTCCGAATTTTCTAAAATTGAACAAAATAGATAAAATAATCATGAACACAGGTACTTCTACATGGTGAACAAAATGAATAATAAATTGGCCCACCCTGTATATATATATATATATATATATATAATTCTTGCAAAGGAGTGACTGAGCTACAGACACAAAGCAGTAAGGAGTATTAACCATGGCTACGAAATCACCTACTTAAGAAAAGGTGCAGTCCATTGCTGGGACTTCTGCACAATGGCTGTCGACCCAATTTCTATGACAATGAAACGGTAGAATACACTTCCTCTAGATGCCGCTGAGAGGGATCGAACACGGAACTAAGTATGCTGATTTAGTATGTATGCTGTCATGCTAGCAGCAATGAAAATGTATAAAGTGGTTATAGACAGTCATGATATATTTATGAAGAAGTACAAACATACACACTTACACGCAAAGTCAAGAATACACACAGATATGCAAACACAGGTACACACATACACACACTGAAACGTATACATGCACGCACACTCATACACACTCACATACACACACGCACACAAAAACACATGCGCGCGCACACACACACACATACATGCATTCAACTTATAGGCAATGATCGTTATACATACATACTCATTTATGTAGAACCTGGCGTTGCATTCTGGCATACATCTTTATAAAACGTGAACAGAGGAAAACGTGTTAGCATATGTATACATGCAAACATACATACATACGTTCATACATATGTGTGTGTTTGTGTGTGTGTGTGTGTGTGTGTATGTGTGTGTATCTGTGTGTGTGTGTATAAGATACGTGCTTAGATATACATGCATATTCATGAATACTTCTACATAAGTGTGTGTTTATATATATATATATATATACACACACATATACACGCATATATATACACACACATACACACACATATTATGTATATACATATACATACATACATACATACATACACATACACGTGTAAAGGAAGAACAAAGGTAGTTGCAAGGCAACTCTGATACTCAGATACTTACACATTCAAAAGACATACATACACACATAACATTTGTAGTCTCATATATATACACACATAATCATAACCGCATACATATCTCACAAAGATACTCACACACGCCTCTCCTCACCACACGCAAACACACTCACACACACATTCACACACATACACAGAATACATACATGTATACACATCTGAATAAAACACAATTACAATGGAAAACCCTCTCTTATTCACATCAACGTACACAAACCTTACACAAACGCAAACATCCACGTATGTATACATGTATATCTATATATATCTATGTATATATACATGTATACACACACACTTAGCAGTAGATTACAGATGGTTAACTACTGATAGGAGGTCTCTTTCCGATGGCACTCAACTCTTAGTAAGGACGCACTTTCCTGGAATTCTGTGTTGCGACCCTTTGTACCAATATATATATGAATACATATATCTGTATGTATACGTGTGTGTGTATGTGTGTGTGTGTATGTGTGTGTGTATGTGTGTGTGTGTGAGTGTGTGTGAGTATTCTTGAATATAATTGAAGTTCTTAACAGAATACGATCTGGTTACTAACAAATTAGAATGGATTTTCTGGGCTGATCTGAACCCAGACACTACCAGGCATTTCTGTACGTTGGACGATGAATAGATGTGTGTATGTATATAAGTATACATCTATGAATATATATATATATATATATATATATATATATATATATATATATATGATGTATGTATGTAGGTCGGGGGCAGATATACACATGCAGGTGACTCAAGTAAAGGATCTCTTTAACGATCTGCTTATCTTCGTGTCACCAGTGATCTAACGGATCTTCAGGCTATGACTCCTCAGGCTTTTTAAACATATTTTTTCTAAAACACAATATTCCCGGGTTTCGACATAAATCTGTCATTACATACCCCAATGCATCTACGTCAGTGATGGTGCCGGGTATAAAGTGGATTTTATAACCGGGCTAATAGAGTTATTAGTTTCATAGTAGTTTCTCTAACATAATATATCTTTTATCTATCTGCCACGTTTAAATGAGATATTTACACTGGCAAGACAGCTGAACGTTTTCTTTATTCAATGGTGCATGACTTGTGTTCTCTGTTTTAGTGGACAATATCAGAATTGTAATGTATTTACAAGGCCGATGGCTTTTCTACAAGGTTCCAAACAATGTTCTTTATTTTTAAACTATATATTATGTTTGTACGCTAACGTGTTTGTCAGAGCAATCCCTGTTCTATGTATATAAGGAGCTTTATCGGCAGTGGCGATGCCTATAACTAGAAATTTCAAGATCTTTGTAATGCTTAGAGAAAAAGAACGAATTGTATTTTCTGATGAGAGCCAATCTGTGCAGCCTGCAGCAGATTGTAGCAGAGAGAAAAGTGAAACTTGCAGGTCATGTCTCCCGAATACCAGAAGAAAAATACCTCAGACAGTTGTACAATGGGTATTTCCAGAGGGACGAAAGGAGACATAGCGCACCAACTTTAAAAAAAGATTTGAAGCGACGTAAGGTCATCATTGATGATGCAGTTGACTATTCTCAAAACCAAGATAAATTAAAACGTCTTGCAGCTCCATGTCCAGGCCAACTGTACGGGAGAAATTAAAGCTAAAATTATGTGCATCTTCTTATGTCTTCGATTTAAAATCCAACCTATCAATCCGGCCATGATTGATCTAGTAGTCATTACCTCCCTTAGGAAAAGCGTGAATTCATTCACCAGCATGTGGAACGGAGAGGAAATGACAACGGAGGCAAATCAGAAAAGATGAAAGTTTCGTTTATTGGCTCGAGCTCATTACCCTGGTTAGAACAGAATTATACCCAATGGTATGTGTTGGGACGTATATCACAGTATATAATTTTTATGCGATAGTGTCATGTCTTATAGGAGGGTCGTAGCTTTAGGGCAGCTACTGATGCCGTGGACAATATATTATTTTAACTGTGTGTTGCAAATTTTCTGTCACGTAATGGCGGTTTAATAATCATAGTTATCTTATAAGGTAATTTCATCCTGAGTCAGCGTTTGATTAATATTGGTTTCAAATTACATCGAGCGCAGTCCGTGACTGGTACTTATTTATCGACCGCGGAAGAATGAAAGGAAAAGCAGACGTCGGAAGAATTTGAAATGAGAACGTGAAGACAGACGAAATGCCGCTAAGCATTTTGCCCGGCTTTCTTGCCTAAGCATTTGATTAATAATAAGTGATGTTTTAAGGCGGCGAGTTGGCAGAAACGTTAGCACGCCGCGCGAAATGCTTAGCGGTATTTCGTCTGCCGCTACGTTCTGTGTTCAAATTCCGCCGAGGTCGACTTTGCCTTTCATCCTTTCGGGGACGATAAATTAAGTACCAGTTACGCACTGGGGTCGATATAATCGACTAAACTCCTTTGTCTGTCCTTGTTTGTCCCCTTTATGTGTAGCCCCTTGTGGGCAGTAAAGAAATAAGAAGCGTTAAACACGCCGGGGAAAATGCTTAGCGGCATTTCGTGCGTATTTAGGTTCTGAGTTCAAATTCCGCCGAAGTCGACTTTGCCCTTCATCCTTTCGGGGTTCATAAAATAAGTACCTGATAAATACTGGGGTCAATGTAATCGACTTACAACTTTCCCGAATTTGCTGGCCTTATGCCAAAATTTGAAAACAGTATTAAGCTATCTATTCATTTAGCTCGTCGTGTTATTTGTTAATGTTAGAACCAAATACCTTTCACAGATACTAAAAAACTGTTACCACAACATATTTCAGTCATTATATCACGGGGATGGGGATTGGTTGAAATGGTATAGTGTTGGCCACTTTATATCTACAATCTTCTGAGTTCAAATCACGCTAAAATCAAGAATGCACTTACGATGGGTTGCTGAAAAGTTCCTCGGTTTGGATAAAAAGAAAATACCGGAGGATCAGTTAATTACGATTATTCAACATACTCCCCTCTCAGATTCACATACTTATTGCAGCGGTCCTTCAATTTTTCTAAGTCCTGTAAAAGAAATCTGAATGTCGGACCTCCAATCAGGCCTTTCATTACACCCTTAAAGCCAGGAACACTTCTGCACCTTTCGTATTCCTTTCGGTTTAGATGAAATAAAGTACTTGCCAAATACCTGGGTCGATTTAATCGATTACAGCCTACCGAGTCAAATTTATACCCTTGTGCTAATGTTTACCTTGAGCCTACAGATGTTTGAGGTCAGAGTCTAAATGGATTTTCAATATATATAGGCTGAAAGTTCAAGACGTAACCCTTTGAATGAGTCGCCAATTAGACACATAATTAACCCCTAACGTTAGATCAGTATTGATTTTTAATTGAGTGAACTGGAGCAACGTGAAGTGAAATGCCTTGTTCAAGGCTCAATTTAGGGGTTCAACACGCAACGTTATATTCCGAAAAAAACTCTTGACTTAACAATCACGGGCCCTATGACCAAACCCTTTGTCTTTACCAATGATAGAAATGCACGCGCACGTGTATGCGTGTGTGTGCGCGCACGCACGAGTAAGAGACAGATAGATAGATAGATAACCTTGAAAATAACCTTGAAAATCCGTGTTGCTTTTTTTGATTTTTGTTCACCTTATCTTTGGAATTGTTTGGATAATACCATACTATATTCTGGTGCCTAAACTTAAATGCCATATTCAATTGTGAATCTAAATCTTTTAGATAGATAGATAGATAGATAGATAGATAGATAGATAAAATAGTTGCATAAATGTGAGAAATGAAAAGAAGGCATATACACTATAAAAAAATTAAATATAAATATTTTTTACATTATTCTAGTTTGGAATTAATGAAAACCTAGTTCTAAGTTTTAGGTAACCATTAAATAATCTTCAGATAAACTTCTTGAAGAGTTGGAACAAATCTATCTTACTACTTGGATTGAAACCGTAATAGATCTCCCGACCCAATCTGAATCATTTAGTTTGAGATATATTTGACGACTGTGTATGGATTGGATCCTATTCTACACAAATTCTCATTGGGGTTAATCCGTTATAGATTTTGGTTAATTCTATGCTGTAATGTTATGTGTGAAGCTCCGATCATAATGTTGCGTGTTCAATATCTGAATCGGGCCAAGGCGGTGAGCTGGCAGAAACGTTAGCACGCCGGGCGAAATGCTTAGCGGTATTTCGTCTGCCACTGCGTTCTGAGTTCAAATTCCGCCGCGATCGACTTTGCCTTTCATCCTTTCGGGGTCGATAAATTAAGTACTGGGGTCGATATAATCGACTTAATCCGTTTGTCTGTCCTTGTTTGTCCCCTCTGTGTGTAGCCCCTTGTGGGCAGTAAAGAAATAGGTATTTCGTCTGTCTTTACGTTCTGAGTTCAATTTCCACCGAGGTCGACTTTGCCTTTCATCCTTTTAGAGGTAGATAAATTAAGTACAAATTGCGTACTGTGGTCGATCTAATCGACTGGGCCCCTCCCCAAAACTTTCGAGCCTTGTGCCTAGAGTAGAAAAGAATATCTAAATCGGGCCGAGTGTTGTACTTGGGCAAGATGCTTCATCACAGGTTGCTTCTGGTAACACATCTGAAAATGAATACCGGTGGAGTCTTCTTTCTCTGAAACTGTCGCAACACTGGAGGTACCGCTGGATTAAATGGTGAAAGAATTGAGAAGGCGCCTATATTACATTACACATGCTGCTAAAACAGTTGTGTTTCATCTTTAAACGGTTTATTGAATCAGCTGAAGAAACCATTACAAGCGAAACTTGATGTCCTTCTAAAATCAACATTGCCTGCCTGCCTGCCAGCCTGCCTGCCTGCCTGCCTGCCTGCCTGCCTGCCTGCCTGCCTGCCTGCCTGCCTGCCTGCCTGCCTGCCTGCCTGCCTGCCTGCCTATCTGTATTTTTATGTATGCCTAGGTATATATATATATATATATATATACACATACAAACACACACACACACATATATTTATATATGTGTGTGTGTGCATGTATGCATGTATGTATGCATGTATGTGTATACTTAAGTTTGCATCAACTTATATGAAAGGTATCTATAAGTACAAAATTTGGCGCGATTTGCACATGTGGAGTGATTTCTGCCTGTACACAGGCACACACAAACACAAACAAACACACACACATACACACACACCCACACCCTCACATTCATACATATCTGTATGTATGCATATATATGTTTGTGTGTGCGTATTTATATATATATATATATATATATATATATATATATATATATATATATATATATATATTTATATATATATATATATATATGGTTGTATGTATTTCTAATCATTAATCTCATCGCTTTATTGTTACTTTTAGCTGTTCGACTGTACCAACTTCCGTTAGAGAGGCGGTATTTCCGGTAAGTTCAAGCTTTCCGCTCAAACAGAATTTCTTCCAGGTTTGTGTTTGTCTATCAAAAGTGGCCCATTAGAAAATTGTATTTGTCTCATTTTCATTTGTTGTTTTCATTTAACAATTCTACCTATACACACATACACACATATACATACATGTGTGTGTGTGTGTTTATTGTTATTTCCTCTCAGTCAACAACACACATTCCTGACTGTTCGTTAATAATGTACCGCCGCTATTATTTGAATTCCTGTATATGTTAAGAATCCATTGTTTTAAAGATAGTTCATTATGTTCTCTCTAT
>NC_142938.1:60794301-60804301 GCF_046866305.1 Octopus bimaculoides | reverse complement strand
GAGACTTTGATTATAGGTTTGCTCAATTGGGGTTGACATGGTTGTAAACAACAACGATAAAATCAACAACTACAATGACAACAGCAAAATACAATACATCCTTTAAACCGAAGCTTCTACCTGTTTCAGTCCCTGTATTTTTGTTATATTGTTTAGTCTATTTTTATTCATATTTTTTATTGTGTCGGTCATTTTTATCCAAGTTTTAGCATATGGGGGTGTAAACGAACCACTACTGGTTGTCGAGCAGCGGTGGTGGTGGTGGTGGTGGGAGAAAATACAAATACACACATACACATACACACACAAACACATACAAACAGACACACAAACACACACACTTATTCATTCACACATACGATGGGTTTCCACACAAAATGGAAACAAGGTACGTGCACAGTGGCACAGAACATGGAAACTGAAACGGAGAGAGAGAGAGAGAGAGAGAGAGAGAGAGAGAGAGAGAGAGAGAGAGAGAGAGAGAGAGAGAGAGATTAAACCTCAGGATACATGGCTGTAGTGTATAATCCCTCACTCAGAATAAACACTGAGAAGGACATACTAATACTTGAATCCTCCGTTCGCTTCACCCATCCAAATGGGTAAAACCTTGAACAAAACTGCATAGGAATGTCTAATTTGGATGAGTATATATATATATATATATATATATCTTTTACTCTTTTTCTTGTTTCAGTCATTTGACTGTGGCCATGCTGGAGCACTGCCTTTAGTTGAGCAAATCGAACCCCAGGACTCATTCTTTGTGAGCCTAGTACTTATTCTATCGGTCTCTTTTGCCGAACCGGGGACGTAAACACACCAGCATCGGTTGTCAAGCGATGTTGGGGGAGAAACACAGACACACAAACACATACATACACATACACACACACACACACACACACATATATATATATATATATATATATATATAGTTTTAGGGAAAAGAACCAAGGTTCATGAACTCATCGATGAAAATCGACTGTCACATATAGAAAAATTAATAAGTAAAAGCACAATAAATAAGTATAATATGAGTTTTTACCTGTAATTCTGGATTTTTATCCCTAATATTATTATTATTATTATTATATATATATATATATATATATATATATATATATATATATATATATATATATATATACGACGGGCTTCTTTCAGTTTCTGTCTACCAAATCCACTCACAAGGCTTCGATCAGCCCGAGGCTATAGTAGAAGACACTTGCCCAAGGTGCCACGCAGTGGGACTGAACCCGGAACCATGTGGTTGGTAAGCAAGCTACTTACTACACAGCCACTCCTACGCCTTCGTGTAGTAAATGAATAAAAATTTAGGCACTCAAATGCGACATCAAAGGACAGACACTATGACATTTAGTAAACTGAAACACGTGTAGGATTGGAATTTAATGAGAGTAATACTGCAATTAATGATTTTTAAAGATGTGTAATTCTCTTTTCTCCTTTATGACGTCATTATCATATATTGTTTGTTTGGAGTTACATGTATCCTTCAAAACAGCTTAATTCGGTTTCCGTGCACGAAATCTGAATCAAACTGTTTTGAACAATATATATATAACCACCTACCGTAGGCCCATCCAGGAGGATTACTGCCTCTCACCCAATTAACCCTTTACGGAAAGCTCAGACGAACAGTTATCGATAGCATCGACTTGGTGAGTTTTCTAGCAACAGAAAATTTGATGACGGCTGGGAGGATGATCGCAGACTAAATAACTGAACATCAGGGTGGATGACCGCAGAGTGGGTGACCGCAGGGTGGATGACAGCAGGATGAATGGTTGGATTGATGGGTGGTTGGACTGAACTGTAGGGTGTATAAACACTGGATGGAAGATAAGACGCTAAAGTAATACATCAATCATACAACAAATGTCTATTTTTACTACAAAGGAGGATTAGGATAAAAGATGCGCTTTAATCTTAATCCTTTTCTTTTATTACAAGACATAACTTTAGATTAGACTTGGTACAGATCTCTATATTTATCTAGATACGATGAGTCTGTATTTATCTAGATACATGTACCCTGCATTTTAGTAGGTACAGTAGCCCTGTACTGGTTTCAGACTTTGTCACAAGGCCAGTAATCTTTCGGTGAAGGGGTTAAGTTGATAACATCGACCCCAGTGCTTAGCTGGTACTTATTTTATCGACCCCGAAGGTATGAAAGGCAATGTCGACCACAAATACCCGGTAACCTAACAGTTCTGCCGGCTTGCCGCCGTTCCAGGGCCTTATTTTGAACAAAAAGAACTAACTCCTTATAGAAAAGTTACAGAATATAGATACGGAGAGGTATATGCATACACACACAAACGAAGATGGAACACAAACGTAAACATACGCATAAACGCGTATATAAAGAAACATATACGCACACAGACTGACTTTCTGACGCACAGATAAACACAGACACTTGCGCGTGCATGCAGGCACACACACAAACACACACACACACACACACACACACACACACACGGATACGCACACGCACACATATATAAAATATAGAAACGAACAGACAGTAACAAACACACACATACACACACACACGCACACACACACACGCACACAGACGAATACACACACGCGGACATATATAGAATGTAGAAACGAACAGACAGTAACAAACACACACACACACATACAGACGGATACGCACATGCAGGCATGTATAAAATATGGAAACGAACAGACAATAACACACACACACACACACACACACACACACACACACACACACACACACACTCACACACACACACATACACACACACACACTCACTTACATAGACGAATACGCACGCGCACGTATATATAAAATATAGAAACGAACAGACAGTAACAAACACACGCACACACACACACAGACGGATAAGCACACACACACACAAACTCACACTCAATCACACACACACGCAATACTCGCACACTGTGTGATTGAAGCATAAAGCAAAAATAAAACAAACATGTGCACGAGCTCACACACACGTACACAGACTCACACACACATACAAGTACGTGCGCAAACATGCTTATTCTCATACAAAGGAACAACGTAAATCAAATGCACACACCCACATAGGCACACGCTTGCACGCGCGCACACGCGGATGCAAACACACAGATGCACACACACAAATGCTCTTACACTCACAAACACACACACATACACACACACACACACTCACGCACAAGTGGTCAACACATTTGATAGGAATTACATACATACATACATACTATATATATATATATATATATATATATATATATATATATATATATATATATATATATATATATATATATATATATAAATATATATATATATATCTTCGAAACGTCTAGTTTGAATAGAGGCAGCTGACGAAGGATTAATTCCAAGTGGCTATCTGTTTTCCTATGTGTTCGTTCCGTTGTCTGTAGTTCATTGTTCTAACGTCCTGTACCCTGATATGCATCTATATACACATGTAGATGTAAGTATGTACATATATGTGGGTATACATGCATACATATTCTTTGTATTATTATATCATCGAACGCACGCGTCCATTTGCAAGTAAGTTTTGACTTTATATATATATATATATATACATATATATATATATATATATATATATATATATATATATATATATATATATATATATATATATATATATATATATATATATATATATATATATATATATATATATATATATATATATACAAAATGGGACAAGAACGCAAAACATCCAGACAGTTAGGTGATACAAGAAAGGGACAAAACATCCAGATAGACGATACAAAGAAAACACGGACATGTCATTCGGACTTTTCTTTCTTCAGTCGAGATCCAGACTATCCTTGCAATTTCGGATAGTTATTCTCGATATTGCTCAAATCTGGCCAGCCCCAAGGAAAAACTAAGCTAAGAGCAGTAGATTCCTTGAAAGAAAGCAGCGAATGTATAAAAAAACAAGGACAGGAAGAAAAAACATACACACTCACACACACACACGGGCGCACACTCACATACCTAAAACACATTCTCACATAGACGTACGTATGTATCTGATTATGTGTGTCTCAGTCATTAGACCGCTGCCATGCTGGGGTACCACTTTCAAGAATTTTAGTCGAACGAATCGACCGCGGTACTTAATTTTTAAGCCTTTTACACATTCTATCTGCCCCTTTTGTTGAACCGCTAAGTTACGAGTACATAAATACACCAACGCTGGTTGTCAAGCGGTGGTGCAGCAAACACTCACACACACACACACGAACGCACGCACACACGCACGCACGCACGCACGCACGCACGCAGGCACAACAGAGATGAATTTCTTTGTATGAATATT
This sequence comes from Octopus bimaculoides, assembly GCF_046866305.1. Taxonomy (NCBI): domain Eukaryota; kingdom Metazoa; phylum Mollusca; class Cephalopoda; order Octopoda; family Octopodidae; genus Octopus; species Octopus bimaculoides. Next base: position 60,799,919 of record NC_142938.1, on the reverse strand, counting down.
CCATTTGTTCCTTTGTCGCGTTTCTGTTCAAATATAGATGGATAGATACATCGAGCGACAGACAGACAGACAGACAGATAAATAGATAGATAGATAGATAGATAGATAGATAGATAGATAGATAAACAGATAGATATATGACGAGCGTCTTTCAGTTTCCGTCTCACAAATCCACTCACAAGGTTTTGGTTGATCCGAGGCTATAACGGAAGACACTTGCCCAAGGTGTCATGCAGCCAGACTGAACTCGAAACCACGTGGCTGGGAATCAAACTGCTTACCACACAGTCACAGCTCTATAGAACTCCTGCTCTATAGAAAACGAAGGGCATATATTAAGTATGCTAGTAAATTGGACCAAATGGTTGTATTAATCCAGATGAAGTCATCCAAAAATGCAGGAGGGAAATCCTTTGACCAATGCCCTGCAAGACATATTGTCCGACACGCCAAATACTCCGCCGTTCCATCACCCCGAATAAATATTCTGTTTTATAGTATCTCCCTCCTTTTTCCATAACTCCACCTTGAATGGTAAAAGGTTACGTTGATCTTGGCAGGAATTGAACCTAGAACCTTTTATTCTTTAATTTTTACTTGTTGCAGTGATCGGATTGCGGACGTGCTGGGGCACGACCTATGGAGGATTTTTAGTTGAAGAAATCGAGCCCGGTAATTATTATTATTATTATTATTTGTTCAAAGGTGAGTGACTGTTGGAAAAATGGTCAGTATGAACGGACTAATTCTGAAGTAACACTTGTAAAAAAAAGGTAATATAAAAGGTGAAGGGGCTCTATACCCCTTTTATTTCCTGACCAGGCTCCCGTGGCTTTTATGGGTTTTTCCACGTGTAACCTTTCGAAGCGCCTCTCCCTATTGGGAGTTTTATTTGTTATATCTTTCTCTGTTTTTCCATTGTTTACACGAACGTTTTCTTTTCGGACAAAACCCTTTGTAACCATCGTCCTGTCTTTGTCCTTACATGTTTTTAATTTATATTAGCCCTTGTGGCCAATAAAACAAGAATCAATTATTATTATTATTATTATTATTATTATTATTATTATTATTATTATTATTATTATTATTACTATTATTTGAATTCTGGTATCTATTCAATTGGTATATTCTACCGAAAAGCTTACGCGACGTAGACAAACCAGCAACGGTTGCCAATGGGTGCAAACACAACATAAACACAAAAACACACACACATATATACACGTATATATATATATGTACATACATACATGCATACATACGTGCATACATACGTGCATGCATGTATATGTACATACATGTGACATGATGGTTGTCTACCTGAACTCGGTACCATGTGGTTGGGAACAGTTTCTTTCAGTTATCTTATACCGAATGCACTCATGGCGCTTTGGTCGGTCCCGGGGCTCTACCAAATTGCGGCGCAGTGAGACGGAACGCAAGAACATTTGGTTGCAAAACAATTTTCGCAATCACGGAGCCACGCCTGCGCTTATACAAATCGAAAATGTAAACAACTGCGTTCACCGCTTCCTTACTGCATAAACCCCTAAAAAGAAGTAGAGTCAACAAGTGAGTCTCTTCACTGCTAGAAACAGCAGCCAAATTTCGCTGATATTTCAAACTAATGCATCTGATAAAAACAAACAAAACTAATGTATTTGATATGATCGGCGGGGTGGGGGGTGGGGTCTTCCCTATACGAAGAGAAACAAATGCGGTGGACATCGTTGGCACGCCTTTGATCGAATGGGGCCTGACGCACGACTCCCCAATGGACTGTTTAGCAGCGAAATGGCGGAAGGCAAGCACACGCAAGGTGGATAGAAAAAGCGCTTGAAAGACGCACCCGAAGTCTCATTGAAGTGCTTTGAGATAAAATCCGACTTTTGGGGATACGCAAGCATAAGATAACCCTGCCTGGCCAAGCTACACCGACAAAGGTGACAACCAGCTCCTATGAAGAGAGAAGGATTGCAGAGATATGAAGAAAACGCGAACTACGCAAGTCCAGAACCAAGTTCTTGCTTCCAGTCCGAACAGATCACCGGTGCCCGATCTCCAGTAGAGCCTCCAGAACACGCATCGGACTGATTGGCCACGGCCGGGGACATAGCGCGATCGTCTTCTTCACCCATGTGTTGTTTTTTTGTCATCGGCGAAAACCACGGACGAACTAATGACTTAATAGTTCCCCTGCAAATAACTCGTGTCAACGTAGGAGTCTCTTCGTTGTTAAGAAATTTGCTAGAAATAGCAGTTAAATTTCTCTCAAATTACAAACTTTTGAATTAACTCTTTAACACTTTTAACCTGTCTCAGCTTTAAAGCTGGGGTCATGTTGCCCCCCCCCCCCACCGCCATCAACCCCTCCCTCCAAAAAACAAAAAACTAAAACAAAATCCCCAAACAAGCGCAGGAGTGGCTGTGTGGTAAGTAGCTTGCTTACCAACCACATGGTTCCGGGTTCAGTCCCACTGCGTGGCACCTTGGGCAAGTGTCTTCTACTATATAGCCTCGGGCCGATCAAAGCCTTGTGAGTGGATTTGGTAGACGGAAACTGAAAGAAGCCCGTCGTATATATGTATATGTATATATATGTATATGTGTGTGTTTGTGTGTCTGTGTTTGTCCCCCTAGCATTGCTTGACAACCGATGCTGGTGTGTTTATGTCCCCGTAACGTAGCGGTTCGGCAAAAGACACCGATAGAATAAGTACTAGGGGTCGATTTGCTCGACTAAAGGCGGTGCTCCAGCATGGCCGCAGTAAAAAAAGAGTAAGTAAAATCACATTATATAATGTGGTCCAGGGGCGGGGGTCTTTTCCCTACACGAAAAGAAACAGATGCGATGGCCATGGGTGGCATGCTTTTGATCGTTGGTTAGCTCGATCGGGGTTGCCCTGGGTCTAAACCGCAAAAATGATGAAAAGAGAGAGAGAGGGGGGGACGAGAGAGGGAAAGATAAATAGATTAATAGATAATCTAATATATAAATAGATTGATCAATATCGTCGATAGGTCGATAGATATTTGTTTCTCTTCCTTTTCACTCGCGCTTTGTCTGTGTGTATGTCTCTCTGTAGATCCGTAGATGTGCGTGTGTGTCTATATAGGCTTAGGAATGGCTGTGTGGTAAGTAGCTTGCTTACCAACCACATGGTCCCGGGTTCAGTCCCACTGCGTGGCACCTTGGGCAAGTGTCTTCTACTATATAGCCACGGGCCGACCAAAACCTTGTGAGTGGATTTGGTAGACGGAAACTGAAAGAAGCCCGTCGTATATATATGTATGTATGTATGTGTTTGTGTGTCTGTGTTTGTGTGTCTGTGTTTGTCCCCCCCCCCCCAGCATCGCTTGACAACCGATGCTGGTGTGTTTATGTCCCCGTAATCTAGCGGTTCGGCAATAGAGACCGATAGAATAAGTACTAGGCTTCTAAAGAATAAGTCCTTGGTTCGATTTGCTCGACTAAAGGCGGTACTCCAGCATGGCCACAGTCAAAGGACTGAAACAAGTAAAAGAGTATACATATATATACATCTACCGATTAAATACAATTTATGTGTGTGTACATATATGTATGCATCTGTCTCTTTGTCTGCCTGTCTGTGTCCCTTTCTCTCATCCCACTCTCTCTCTCTCTGTGCCGTTCTTTCACACACACACTCTCTCTCTCTATCTATCTATCTATATCTGTATCTATCTATCTATCTATCTATCTACCTATCTATCTATCTATCTATCTATCTCTTTTTCATCCATTTATTCTCTCTCTTTCTCCATCCCCTTTTCTCACCACTTTCCTCCTTCTCTCTTTCTCTCTTTCTCTTTCTATCTATATTTTCGCCTTCTCTCTATCAGCCCTGTCTCTCTCCATCTCTATCCCCCTCTCACATTCACATACACAAATTGTATCTCTTCGTTTCCCCTCTCTCCGTCTCTCACCCTCTCCCTCCCTCTCTCTTTTTCCCATAAACACACTAAAGCTATCTCTTCTTCCTCTCTTTCCCCCCTCTTCCCTCCTTTCTCTCTCTCATTTTCTCTAATCCCAACCTTTCCCCCTTCCCTCTGGTTCTCATGTCTTCCTCTTATTTACTCTTTCACTCTCACATAGTCTTTCCTCTCTCCACACCTCTCTCAATAAATTCACCGTGATTGTATCATTCTGAATCTCCCCCCTCTCTCTCACTCTCTCTCTTTCTTTCACGCTCTCATTCATTCTCTTATGTCTCATGTCTTCACTTATTTACTCCCACCTTCCTCTCACCTTATGACCTGACTCTTTCTATTTTAATCATTCTCTCTCTCTCCCTCTCTCGATACTTTCACACGTTCACCGCGACACACTTCGACCACCACCCTACGACTTTCGCGCTTCTTTCTTCTCTTCAATGTTTCTTCTTCTTTCTATCCTTTTCACTCTCCCTTTTCTTCACCCCCCCCTCTCTCTCCCACACACACTTCCACATCCACTGCTCCACCTATCAACCTTTTCTTCACCTTCTTTCGACATCTCTTCCTTTCATTTATCCCTTTCTCCCTCTCTCTCTCATGTACACACACACACATACACTCACACACATCTCCTTTCCCCCCTCACTCTTGCACCATCTAACTCCTCTGCCTACACCTCTCTCTGCCGTAACACCACTTCAGACTCATCATCGTCTACGCTACCACTCAATCGGCCAGTTAACACACACACACACACACACATACGCATGCACGCATACACTTAAACACACACACTTAACACACTTACACACATCTATCTCCCACCTTCCCTCCTTACATTCCCTATCATTGTTCCGTCTGTCAATCAATCAGTTTCTCTCTGTATACCCCTCTCTCTCTCTGTATCTCTCTCTCTCTGTATCACTCTCTCTCTCTCTCTGTATCCCCCTCTCTCTCTCTCTCTCTCTCTTTCACTTACTTTTCCTCCCCTTCCACCTTTTGTCTTCTCCTCTGCCAACACCCACCAGTCACCGCCACTACCGACATCTCGCCGTACCGACAGACACTCCTATCTCCCTCCTAATTAAACTATTATTACTACTCTTACCACCGCCTCGTTTCTTCACTCTCTCTTTATCTCTCTCTCTCTCTCGCTTCACTCATTTCTCTCTCTATCTGCCACCACAACTCACGTTCATTTCACTCCTACTACTGCCGTAACAACAACAACAATCTTTTGCCTCGTAATCACTCGAGCCGTCCAGCCAGCTAGTAATCACACATTTACACACACACATACGCACACACACACACACACACACACAAACACACACACACACTCACGCAAACATACACACGGATACATATGCATACATATATATATATATACGCATACATATACACAATCTGTCACAAACATACGGACACACGCACACATGCGCACGTACGCACGCATACTCATACACAAACATATACACACATAATACTCATAGATGCACTCGCATGCACACACACACACACGCACACAATCTGACGCACACACATACAAACAACACACTCTCTCTCTCTCTCTCACACAGATGCAAAAACACACACACACACACACACACAGTTACATACATGCACTCACACACCGCTACCGGGAGACTGCAAGTGGT
>NC_142938.1:60774301-60786801 GCF_046866305.1 Octopus bimaculoides | reverse complement strand
TGCATCTGTGCACGTACGCGTTGTAGCTATATATTAAGCAGGGTTGCATTTAGTTAGAATATAGTGAACTCAACACGTGTGTATAGAACTTACACACACACACACACACACACACATTTACATATGTACGCACGTTTGTGTCCATATGCGTGTGTGTGTGTATACGGGTGAATGGACGAATAACAGAAAAAAGCACTCAGCACATTTAGTAGCGGTTTACATGTATTGTTTAAAACACTTTGAATCGGTTCCTGGTGTCATAAAGTTTCGCGGTTCTCTAACAAAAGCTCGTCTCATTTGGGCTTACATTATCGAATATATATACATACACACGCGCGCGCACACACACACACACACACACACACACACACACACACACACACACACACACACAAGATATGGCGAGTTTCCTTCTCCGTCTCTGTAAGACGCCACAGAAGCATTTGAAAGATTTACGAAATATTTCTCTCGTAGAGGCCAATTCGTTAGCTTACACGCTAACACACACACGCATGCACACACAGACGCATGCACACTCACACACGCATGCACACACACACACACACACACACACACACACACACACACACACACACATACCACGCATACATACACATATACACACACACATGTGTGTGTGCAGCTGGTGATTCGCGAGTTAATTAAAATATCTTAATTTCTCCGAATTCTAAATCTCTGTACTTAAATATTCTTGCGGTTATTATTTATTCAATTGCATGTGTCTGCGTTTGGGGTTCCAACCCCGTCTAGGTCAAGTTTATTTTTTTAATTTCTGACAAGAGCAAAACATATATCTTGCATCTGCATGTTTGAATGCAATTTGCTGGCCAAAATCTCTGGATCTTTTGCCCTGTCTCCAGCATTTAAGGTTCAACAACGTTGCGTTGGCCTCAACTTTACTTTTAATAATTCCCATATTTACTCGTGTATGAGTCTTATTATTTTATACTCGATCTTAACTGTAAAAATCTGCTGTGTGGCTTATCCATGGCTAATAAAGTCTTATACATGGCTTATAAAGTCTAACGTGGAGGCGCAATGGCCCAGCGGTTAGGGCAGCGGACTCGCGGTCATAGGATCGCGGTTTCGATTCCAGACCGGGCGTTGTGAGTGTTTATTGAGCGAAAACACCTAAAAGCTCCACGAGGCTCCGGCAGGGGATGGTGGCGAACCTTGCTGTACTTTTTCACCACAACTTTCTCTCACTCTTTCTTCCTGTTTCTGTTGTGCCTGTAATTCAAAGGGTCAGCCTTGTCACACTGTGTCACGCTGAATATCCCCGAGAACTACGTTAAGGGTACACGTGTCTGTGGAGTGCTCAGCCACTTGCACGTTAATTTCACGAGCAGGCTGTTCCGTTGATCGGGTCAACTGGAACCCTCGTCGCCGTAAGCGACGGAGTGCCAACTTCGATAAAGTCTAAACGGAAAAGAAATGTTGTACCGAGATTTAATACTAAATTTAGGGCGCGATTTATACACGCGTTTAATTTATACACTAGTAAATACGGTACGTGATCGATATTATAATAATAAAGTAGCAACCAGATATTGGATCGATTTAAATATCAACACCTTTTTCCCCTTCATACACTGTGCCAAGTTCCTGACTTAATATCAGTTTCAGAGACCAGTGTCAATATAATGGAGTAAAAACCTCGTCAAAGACTCGGGCAAAAATTCCTTGAGATATTTAGTGGTAAGAATTTAAGTGGCAACTTGGCAAAATCGTTATCGCACCGGACAAATTTCTTAGTTCTATTTCTTCTCGCTTTACGTTCTAAGTTGAAATACCACTGAGGATGACCTCGACTTTTATCTTCGTGGGGAGGGAGGGAGGGAGGGAGGGATCGATCTCGGCGGTGTCTTTTATATTTGATTTATATTTCCAGATTTGATAAAACAAAGTACCATTCAAGTAATTGGAGTTCATATAATTACCTATATCTTCGACCTAAAACTTATCTCTTTGTACTCAGGTCTAAAGTCAATATTATTGTTATTATTATTATTATTATTATTATTATTATCATTTTTTTTTTTGTTGAAGGCGGCGAGCTGGCAGAATCGTTAACACGCTGGGCGAAATGCTTAGCAGTATTCGTCTGCCGCTACGTTCTGAGTTCAAATTCCGCCGAGGTCGACTTTGCCTTTCATCCTTTCGGGGTCGGTTAAATAAGTACCAGCTACGCAGTGGAATCGCTTTAATCGACTTAATCGTTTCCTAAAATTGGAGGCCTTGTGCTTCCAGTAGAAACGATTATTGTTATTATTATGCTGGCAGAATCGTTGGCTCGCTGGACGAAAAGCTTAGCGATATTTCGCCCGTCGCTACTTTCTGGGTTCAAATTCCGCCGAGGCCGACTTTGCAATTCATCCTTTCGGGTTCGATAAAATAAGTACCAGTTGAACACTGGAGTCGATGTAATCGACTCTTCTCCTACCCCAAAATACTGCCCTTGTAGCAAAATTTGAAACCGTTATTATTATGATATTTAAAGGCCAAATTTGAAGGAGATTTTCGTAAAAAAATTGTTCAGTTATGCAAAATACGGGACTTTCTGAAGAATAAGGCATTCAGGATGTTATTATTACTATTGAATAAGGTGGTGAGATGACAGAATCATTAGCACGCCAGGCAAAATGCTTAGTGGTATTTCGTCTGTCGCTACGTTCTGAGTTCAAATTCCTTTCATCCTTTTGGGGTTGATAAATTAAGTACCAATGAAACACTGGGGTCGATGTAATCGACTTAATCCCTTCCCCACAAATTTGAGGCCTTGTGCTTCCAGTAGAAAGGATTATTATTATTATTGAACGTTAAGCACGCTGGACAAAATGCTTGGCGGCATTTCGCCCTTCTTGACATTCTGAGCTTAAATTCCGCGCCTGCCCGACTTTGCTTTTTATGATTTCGGGGTCGATCAAATAAAGTACCAGTAAACCACTGGGGTAGATGTAATCGACTATACCTCCACCCCTCAAAATTGCTCTCGTCTTGTAAGAAAACTTGGGAATAATAATAACCCGGCTCTTTCTCCATTGGCAAGAAATCTAAAAATGAAACTAAAAAAATACTGCAAGTCAAACCATGAAACAATTTATAAAAAATCCCAACCATACACTTAAAACAAGATATAACGTGTACTTACTTGCTAGCGTTCTCTCGAATACATGAACAATTTACATACAGGTGCCGGCATGGTCATGTGGTAAGAAGCTTGCTTTCCAACCTCTTGGTTTAGGATTCAGACCCACTACGTGGTACCGTGGGCAAGTGTCTTCTACTATAGACACGGGCCGACCAAAGCCTTGTGAGTGGATTTGATAGACGTAAACTGAAAGAAGACCGTCGTATGTGTGTGTGTGTATATATATATATATATATATATATATATATATATATATATATATACGACGTGCTTCTTTCAGTTTCGTCTTCCAAACCCACTCACAAGGCTTTGGTCGGCCTGAGGCTATAGTAGAAGTCACTTGCCCAAGGGACTGCGCAAATATATATATATATATATATATATATATATATATATATATATATATGTATGTATGTATGTATGTATGTATGTATGTATTTTTATAGATTTTCAGATGTCAAAACGTATAGTAAAAAACGAACGGACGTAAAGACATATATATATATTTATACATACACGTGAATATGTATGTGTGTGTCTTTGTGTCTATCGTTTGTCCCCCCATCACCACTTGACAACCGGTGTTGGTGTGTTTACGTCTCCGTAACTTAGTCGTTCGGCAAAAGTGACCGATAGATTAAGTGCCAGGCTTTAAAAATAAAATAAGTACTAGGGTCGATATATTCGCATAAAAATTCTTCAAGGCGGTGCCCCAGCAGGGCCACATTCTAATGACAAGTAAAAGCGTTGTGTCAAGTGTAAGGATGTCTGTGGAATACTCAGCTACATGCACGACACTATAGTTTGGAAGTAGTTCATGTTGATAGGACGGCTGGAGCACGCACACACACATACACACACACACATACACATAGATACACACGCACGCGTACACACAGCATCGCTGGATTAATCCTTTAGCAAATTAAGCACGTGCTTAGAGCATCGAGGTAAAGTGGTGGAGTGGTGGAGCGGGGTCACCACGGAAATGGTAAATGGTTTACGGCACAAATTAAATCATTTAAAACTTGTTCAAAATAAAATTCGAAGTGGTTTATATGATCGGAAATATAATTTCGATGTGTTCGTGGTGTCATAGTGAGAGTCTGATGAAAGACTTTGCAATCAAAAAAAAGTCAGAGACAAACAGCTTGCTTCCCAGCACATGGTTCTGGGTTCAATCCCACTGCATGGCACCTTGGGCCAGTGTTTTCTACTATAGCTTCGGGCCGACTAAAACCTTGTGAGTGGATTCGATCGACGGAAACTGAAAGAAGCCCGTCGTATATATATATATATATATATATATATATATATATATATATATATATATATGCGCAGTAGCTCTTTTCTCGCTCCGACTACTACTATTGTTTTTGCTTACACCTTGAGTGAGTCATACACACACACACACACACATATGCATATACATATATATTTGTGTGTGTGTGTCCACCGTTTCTTGACAACCGATGTTGGTGTGTTCACGTCTCCGAAACCCTAGCGGTTCGACAAGGGTGTGCGATAGAATAAGTACTAGGCTTACAAAAAAATAAGTCCTGGGGTCGATTTGTTCGACTAAAAGGCGGTGCTCCAGCATGGCCACAGTCAAATGACTGAAACAAGTGAAAGAATGAAATTAGATATTATTTTCCATCTTAGTTTTGTTTCATTAAAAAAAAAATTACTTTATGATTTATTGTTGTTTATATTTTGAAGTATGTATATATATATATATATGGGGGCACTAAAACCTCTTAAGTGCTCAGGGCCTCAATGGGTCTTAACGCGGCCCTCACAAACACACACATACACACACACACTCACACACACGCGCATACACACACAAACGTGTGAGGGTATGTGTTCGTGTGGTTAAAGAACTCGCATAGTAACCACGTGGTTTCGAGTTGAGTCCCGCTGCGCGTCGCTTTGGTTACGTATCCTTAACTTCAGCCCATGGACAGACTAGTACTTTGTGACTGATTCTTGTAGACGGGAAGTGTGAGAAAGCCCATAGCACGAGTGTGTGTGTGTGTGTGTGTGTGTGTGTGTGGTACTATGTTTGTCTCTGTCTATCCTATCTCCAGCGCTTGGCAATCGATTTTAGTTTGTTTGCGTCCCCGCAACTTGGTGATTTGACAAAAGAGACCGATAGAATAAACTCCAGATGTTTATCAAATTAATAAATAAATAAACAAATAAATAAAATTAAAAAAAAACAATAGGCACTGGGTACTAGATTTGTTCCACTAAACCCTTCCGAGTGTGCCCCAGCATGGCCGTAGACCAATGAATTAAAAAAGTAGAAGAAAACAAGAGAGACATCAGCGTGCGTTTGCGTGCATGCGTGCGTTCATACACACACACACACACACACACACACACACACACATATATATATACACACACACACATAGACATATCTATATACACACACATAGACATATCTATATACGCGTTCATAGATACAAGTATATATACATACGTACACATTCATGCAACACACAGACACACACACATACATATGTAGATATACGTATATATATATATATATATATATATATATATATATATATATATATATATACACACATATGTGTGTGTATGTGTATATATGTATATCCCTATACACATACACATATACTTCTATCTACCGAGCAGTCAACTTGCTATATCTATCTATCTATCTATCTATCTATCTATCTATCTATCTATCTATCTATCTATCTATCTATCTATCTATATATATATATATATATGTAACATCCGGAACAAGAAAATGAGAAAAAAGAAAATGAAGAGGTATGTCTATACAAAAAAGAAAAAAAAAAAGAAAATGGACAATTTATCATTAAATTTGCAAATACAGCCTGTAAGCGGAACACTGAGAATGTGCAAGACTTCTTTAAAGTTCAACATATCAATATTTAATTTTATTGTTGTTGTTATTGTTATTTAAATGCCATTGATTGAGCTTAATGCGATCATTAGAAGCGACCTTCTTTATTAGATTTCGAGTGAAATATACATTTATGTGCCCCAGCATGGCCACTATATTTTGCTGAAACTAATAAAAAAATATTAAAGAACATGAGTTATTGTGGACATATCGACAAGTTCTGTTGAAATGTAAATTGCACGAAACCTGTAGATACGAGGAAATGGTGTTATAGGAGACCGTACACATTTCTGTTAAACATGCGTATGGCGCGCTTTTATATTTTTGCGTGAAAACACAAACGTGCTGTGTATGTGTGTACGTGCGTGTTTTCCTACGCGTATATATGTTTGTGCGCATATGTGTGTATGTGTGTGTATATGCTCCTAGAGGCGCAATGGCTCAGTGGTTAGGGCAGCGGACTCGCGGTCATAGGATCGCAGTTTCGATTCCCAGACCGGGCATTGTGTGTGTTTATTGAGCGAAAACACCTAAAAGCTCCACGAGGCTCCGGCAGGGGCTAGTGGTGAACCCTGCTGTACTTTTTCACCACAACTTTCTCTCACTCTTTCTTCCTGTTTCTGTTGTACCTGTATTTCAAAGAGTCAGCCTTGTCACACTGTGTCATACTGAATATCCCCGAGAACTACGTTAAGGGTACACGTGTCTGTGGAGTGCTCAGCCACTTGCACGTTAATTTCACGAACAGGCTGTTCCGTTGATAGAATCAACTGGAACCCTCGACGTCGTAAGCAACGAAGTGCCAACAAACAGCTCACTCCTTCTGATCTAAACCACATTGAGACATCTTCTGCTGCCTCCATAGCCAACTTGAAAGTCTTGTTCCTAGTGGTCCCTGTCATATCCAGTATGTTATTAGCTGTGCAGAGGCGCTGGCCTGCGAACCCTCTACATTCCTTCTCAATAGGGTCACATCTTTCTTACAATTCTTTGCTTCGGCCTAAATCTATCACTTCTATGAGACAGAGATTTATAGCTACTCGTAGATAATCAATCGTCAATACAAGTCGATACATTTGATCGATACGAATGATGGTATGGTTACGAATCTCGCTTTGCAGCCACGTGGTTTCGGGTCCAGCCCCACTGCGCGGAATTTTGGCCAGGTGCATTCAGCTATAACCCCGGCGGGTCAATTTCTTGTCAATGAATTTCGCAGACGGAAACTGTGCGAAAGCCCGTCGTATATATGTATGTATGTAAGTATGTATGTATGTATGTATGGTGGATGGATGGATTTCAAATTTTGGCACAAGGCCAGCAATTTCGGGGGAAGGGGTAAGTCGATTACATCGACCTCAGTACTCAACTGGTACTTATTTTGTAGACCCCGAAAGAATAAAAGGTAAAGTCAACCTCGGTGTAATTTGAACTCAGAACGTCAAGACCGACGAAATGCCGCTAAGCCAGCGTCTTAACGATTCAGCCATGCGTGTGTGTGTATGTGTGTGTGTGTGTGTGTGTTTGTATTAGTCCTCTATCGTCGTTTGGTAGCCGGTGTTGGTATGTGTATATCACCGTAACTTAACGGTTCAGCAAAAAAGATTCAATAAAATAATATTTTTTACATTTCTTTATATTTTGCTTTAAAAATTAAGTACTGCGGTCAATTTGTTCGTCTTGAAACCATTCAAGGCAGTGCTCCGGCATGGCCGCAGTCTAACGACATGAACAAGCTAGCCATAAAAAAGAAGGCAATGCACCTCACGACAAACAGAAGCCAGCAACACACGATCACACACACACCACAGGCGGACACACAGACACAGAACGGTAGAGTGACGACCAAGCAAATCTAATCATGTCTTCACTCGATACCACTTGAGTGCTTAATGGTATTGCTGCTGTTGCTGCTGCTGCTGCTGTTGTTGTTGTTGTCGTCGTCGCCGTCGTCCCTGATGCTTTCTTCTTCGTCGTTGTTTCTGTCGTTGTTGTTATTGTTGTTGATATTCTTGTCACTAAGGCGGCGAGCTGGCAGAAACGTTAGCACGCCGGGTGAAATGCTTAGCTTATTTCGTCTGCCGTTACGACTTTGCGTTTCATCCTTTCGGGGTCGATTAAATAAGTACCAGTTACACACTGGGGATCGATGTAATCGACTTAATACCTTTGCCTGTCCTTGTTTGTCCTCTCTATGTTTAGCCTCTTGTGGGCAATAAAGAAATAAGAAACGTTGGCACGCCGGGCGAAATGCTTAGCGGTGTTTCGTCTGCCGCTACGCTCTGAGCTCAAATTCCGCCGAGGTCGACTTTGCATTTCATCCTTTAGGAGTCGATTACGCACTGGGGTTGATATAATTGACTTAACCCGTTTATCTGCCCTTGCTTGTCCCCTCTATGTTTAGCCGCTTGTAGATAATAAAGAAATTAAAAAAACGTTAGCACGCCGGGCGAAATGCTTAGCGTTATTTCGTCTGTCTTTACGTTCTGAGTTCAAATTCTGCCGAGGTCGACTTTGCCTTTTATCCTTTCGGGGTCGATTAAAGAAGTAGCAGTTACACACTAGGGTCGATATAATCGACTGAATCCGTTTGTCTGTCCTTGTTTGGCCCCTCTGTGTGTAGCCCCTTGTGGGCAGTAAAGAAATAAGAAACGTTAACACGCAGGGTGAAATGCTTAGCGGTATTTCGCCTGCCGCTACGTTCTGAGTTCAAATTCCGCCGAGGTCGACTTTGCCTTTCATCCTTTCGGGGTCGATAAATTAAGTAGAAGTTACGCACTGGAGTCAATGTAATCGACTTAATCCCTTTGTCTGTCCTTGTTTGTTCCCCCTATGTTTAGTCCCTTGTGGGCAATAAAGAAATAAGAAACGTTAGCACGCCGGGCGAAATACTTCGCCGTATTTCGTCTGTCTTTACGTTCTGAGATCAAGTTCCGCCGAGATCGACTTTACCTTTTATCTTTTCGGGGTCGATTAAAGAAGTAGCAGTTACACACTAGGGTCGATATAGTCGACTTAATCCGTTTGTCTGTCCTTGTTTGTCCCCTCTGTGTGTAGCCCCTTGTGGATAATAAAGAAATAAGAAACGTTAGCACGTCGGGCGAAATACTTAGTGGTATTTCATCTGCCGCTACGTTCTGAGTTCAAATTCCGTCGAGGTCGACTTTGCCTTTCATCCTTTCGGGGTCGATAAATTAAGCACCAGTTGCGTACTGGGGTCGATCTAATCGACTGGCCCTCTCCCTAAAACATTTCGGGCCTTGTACTTAGAGTAGAAAAGATATTCTTGTCACGGCAATTACTGGTATTAACGTTTTTGCTACTGTCATTGTTATTGTCGCGTGGCATTGTGGTTTGGGCAGTTGTTCTCAACCATTTTGTTATTTCATCTGTTTTATTCTGGTGGAACCTCCAGAGCCATTTAATGTTTAAAAACTACGTTTATAGATAATTCCTTCGAATTTCCTATTTTGTTTTCCCCACATTAACTTGTGTAGACTGAATTAATATAATGCTCCAGAGGAAAAACAAAAAAGCAAGCTGTTTCTTGCATTAAATATATCTAAGACGAAATGGTTTTCAAGGGCCCTTAAAATACTAATGAACCCAATTTACTATATTTCTTATATGAGCCCCAAAGCGCCATATGCACCCTGGTTGAGACCCTTTAGGTTAAGGTATTGGGCTCACGATCGTCAGGTCGTGAATTCCATTCCCAGGGGCGCGCTGTGTCCTTGGGCAAGCCTCTTTATTTTCGCGTTGCTCTAATACACTCAACTGGCAGAAATGAATTGTACCTGTAATTCAAAAAGGGCCAGCCTTGTCACATTATATATCGCACTAAATTTCCCCGAGAACTAGGTTAAATGTACGCGCGTCTGTGGAGTACTCAGCCACTTGCACGTTAATTTCATGAGCAGCCTGTTCCGTTGATCGAATCAACAGGAATTCTCCTCGTCGCAATCGACGGAGAGCCAGTTTGTTATTATTGTTACTGATGTTGGAGCAGGAGTGGCTGTGTGGTAAGTAGCTTGCTTATCAACCACATGGTTCCGGGTTCAGTTCCACTGCGTGACATCTTGAGCAAGTGTCTTCTACTATAGCCTCGGGCCGACCAAAGCCTTGTGAGTGGATTTGGTAGACAGAAACTGAAAGAAACCCGTCATATACATGTTTATATATATATATACATATATATATATATATATATGTGTGTGTGTGTGTGTGTGTGTGTGTGTGTGTGTGTGTGTGTGTGTGTGTGTGTGTGTGTGTGTGTGTGTCTGTGTGTGTGTATATGTGTGTGTGTTTGTGTGTCTGTGTTTGTCACCCTAGCATCGCTTGACAACCGATACTGGTGTGTTTATGTCCCCGTCAATTAGCGGTTCAGCAAATGATACCGATAGAATAAGTACTAGGCTTACAAAGAATAAGTCCCGGGGTCGATTTGCTCGACGAAAGGCGGTGCCCCAGCATGGCCGCAGTCAAATGACTGAAACAAGTAAAAGAGTATGTAGCTTTTGTTGTTGTTCTTGTTGTTATCATCGCTGTCGCTGTTTTTATTTGTATTGCTGTCACCCTTGTTGTTTCTTGAATGTTGTCGTTTTTGTTGTCGTCTTGGTGGTTGTTGTTGTAGTTCTCGTGTTGCTGTTGTTGTTGTTATTGTTCGTGTCATTGTTTTTGTCCACAGTTACCGCCGTTGTTTTTCCTTTCTGTTTTTCTTATTGTTGTTGTTATTGACGTCGGCTTAATAATCATTGCTGCCGCGTAGCCCCAGGTCAGCCGTTAACTTACCATCCTATAATCAAAGGCAGAGTGGTCCAGATATGACAATCACGTCTTTTTAGGTGCTGTTGTATAATCTAAATTCCGATTCAATTGAGTTTGACTTTGATTTCTAGCAAATTGGGATTCCACAAAGGTGTCCCGTTTATTTTGGGTTAAGTCGTGTGTGTTCCCGTTTCTCGTGTCGATTGTAATAGCAGCAGCAGCAGTAGTAATAGTCACCATCATCACCATCACAAACATCACAGACGGCGGGTTTAGGAATTTCGCTTTGCAACTGCATGGGTTCGCGTTCAGCCCCACTGCGCTGTACCTTGAGCAAGTGCCTTCTACTATACCTTCGGGTCAATCAATGCCTTCTGAGAGAACTTGATAAATGGAAACTGCGCGGAAGCCCATCGCATATGTATGTGTGTCTCTGTGATCGTGTTTGTAACACCCCCCCCCCCCTCGGCTGCTTGACAACCAGTGCTGGTTTGTTTACGTCCGCGTAACTTAACGGTACATCGAAAAGAGACCGATAGAACGAGTACCATACTTTTGACAAAATAAGGCAAGCAAAAACGCAATGACAAATTCAAGGATCGGTTTGTTTGATGTATATCTCTCAAGACGGTGCACCAGCATGGTCGTAGTGCAACGAATGACACAAGTATGAAACAATCTCCCTCAAATCACATCGTATTGTTTTGCATAGAGACCGACATACGTGATAATGTAGTTGTAGAATTAGGGTAGCGAATTTGAGCGTCGCACCAAATGTCTTATGTTACTTAAATTTGGATACATTTTGTTTGCTTTTATCTTATTTCTTTACTGCCCACAAGAGGCTAAACATAGAGAAGACAAACAAAGGACAGACAAACGGATTAAGTCGATTACCTAAATTATCGACCCCGAAAGGATGAAAGGCAAAGTCAACCTCGGCGGAATTTGAACTCAGAACGTAAAGGCAGACGAAATACCGCTAAGCATTTCGCCCGGCGTGCTAACGTTTCTGCCAGCTCACCGCCTTAATCTATGAATGGTTGTCATGTAGTATGGTCATTTGTTTGTCCCCGAACCGTCCGTCCGTCGGTCCGTCGCAACATTACTCATTTTTTACAGCTGAGTGACCTGAACTAAAGTGAACTAATGTGTTTTCTTCTCTTTTGCACACACACAAAAAAACAAAAACAAACAACGCTCCCGCCGGTCGGGTAAACGAAACCGTGATCATAAGATCGTGAGCGAACCACCCGTAACCACAAGGCCATATGGCGATAAGATAAATCAGGCAACTCCCTCCTTTATTCTTACACTTAACTCCTAATTCTTCTGCCTTCTCTAATTTGCCTTCTTTCCAGTTATTTACACACAGACTGCTGTTCCTACTGTTGGCGATAGTAGTAGCAGCTGTAGTAATAGTAGTAGTAGTAGTAGTAGTAGTAGTGCGGTTGTTGTTGTTGTTGTTGATGTTTGTTGTAGTAGTTGTTGCTAACGTAACGATCATGTAACGATATCGTTGTGATATCGTCAGTGATACACTGTCGTAGCCTGATTTCATATATATATATATATATATATATATATATATTTATTATATATATATATATATATATATATATATATATATATATATATATATATATATATATATATATA
>NC_142938.1:60759301-60769301 GCF_046866305.1 Octopus bimaculoides | reverse complement strand
CCCCCATCCAATCACCTATCAACACGTGCATATCTATGCACGTGCATATATATATATATATATATATATATATATATATAGTAGACTTACTTGCAAAAAAGGACGTGTGCGTTCAATAATGTAATAATACAAAGAATATATATACATGTATACACACATATATGTACATACTTACATCTACATGTGTATATATATGCATATCAGGGTACAGTACGTTAGAACAATAAACTACAGACAACGGAACGAACACATAGGAAAACGGAAAGCCACTTGGAATATCCCTTCATCAGCTGTCTCTATTCTATCTAGACGTTTCGAAGATAAGACAATATATATTGTTTTTTCGTTAAAATTTATTCATTTTTTAATTTTTTTCATTACTGTTTTACCTCGCGTTCCTTTCTGTTGACGAGCGTAGGTTCGAAACGTAAAATACTTTCTCACCTTCTCGAGCGTCAAATTAATTCACCGGCTTGTTGTTTATACCCCTGTCTACGTCTTTTGTTTTTCTATAAATTTCAACTATATATATATATATATATATATATATATATATTCATATTTGTTTTTATTTTATAATAACAGTTTTACCTTCAATTGAAAGATTACTAAATACATTTGGATGAGTTCAAATTTATTATTCAAGAAAAAAAAAAAAGGAATTTACAGTGATTTAGAAGTTTCGGCCTGCTAAGCCATCATATATACAAGCATACGTAGATGTATATACGTGTTTTAATAATCTCTCATGTTCAAAAAAATCCACCTAGAAACACCCGCACACCTCCAGATACATATATACCCGTACACCCAGATACACTTGTTATCGTATTGTTTAGTATTCTGTTATTCATTTATTCTGTTAATCCATGCGACTGCTTGTATTCTTGCTGGTAGTATAGATTTGATTCAGGAAGCTGTGTGTTGGTTGAGCAGTGTTTGTTTTGGCGTTAAGGGTACGTGTGATTGTGCAGTGCTCACGCGTGTTTTTGTGGATTTAGCGATTTACATGACGTGACAAGGCTGGCCCTTTGAGCTACGAGTCCTGATCCTTTCTGCCAGCATAGTGGAGCAACGTTAGTTAAAGCGTCTTGCTAAAGGACAAAACGCGTCACCGGGGTTCAAACTCCCAGCCTAACAATCGCGAGCCGAATATCCTAATCACGAAGCCACGTGTGCCTTCACTATACACATGGGTATAAACATGCAGACGCGCACATACACATAGTTAATGACGCAGATATAAACACAGACGTGTAACCTGCATCAACTCGTGCACACACACACACACACACACACACACACACACACACACACACACACACACACACACACACACACACACTCAGACACACACTCAGACACACACTCACTCATATACACATTGGCACACATACGATGATATACACTCACAGACACACATGTATATATATATATATATATATATATATATATATATATATATATATATATATATATATATATGTATATATGTATATACGTATACACACACACACACACACACACGCAATCACGTGACATACATGTGATGTGTGCACCCCCCCCCCCCCCAACATACAAACACACACACACACACATATATATATATACACACAAACACGTACATGCACACACAGTCACACAATTTAACGCACTTATTCAATTAAGGCGTCTGCTTCTTGTATTTTCTCTTTGTATGATATCTGGCCGACTATTTCAATGTTTGAACAGCGTCAATATGTTTATGCGGGTAGTCTTGCTTATATCTCGGTCCATTTGTGTGTATGTGTGTGTTGTGTTGTGTGTGTGTGTGTGTGTAGTCCGAAACTTCGAGTTCACTGTTTTCCTTCTTCTTGGAATAGTATGATAAACATGAGCACTACAAAACATAGTATTTATTAAGTAATTCTTCAGTTTAATAATGGTAATTTGTTTTTATTGCGGAATCGTTAACACACCGGACGAAATGCTTATCTTGGGGCACTGCCCTGAAGAATCTTAATTGTATTTTTTCTCTTTATTTTTATTTATTTATTTTATTTTTTTTTTACTGAGAGCCTGGTGTTTATTCTATTGGTGTTCTTTGACGAAAAGCTAAATTACGGGGACATAAACACACCAACACCGGTTGTCAAGCGGTGTTTGGAAAAAAAAGACAGACACACGGACACACACACACACACACAAACACACACACGCACACACACGCACACACACTCACATGACGGGCTTCTTTCAGTTTCCATCTACCAAATTCACTAATAAAGTTTTGGCTGGCACAAGAGTATAGTAGAAGACAATCGCCCAAGGTGTCACGCAGTGGGACTGAACCCAGAATCATGTTGTTGGGAAGCAAGCTTCTTACCACAAAGCCATGCCTGCGCTTATATAACTTACATTATACAACCTCGCCTGCTCTTCTCGAAGACGGATAAGGCGTTATCTGAAGGAATTTGGTTGGTATTTCTAGCAGACAGGCTGACAGAGCGACTACACGGCAGGTCTTGTGTTTACCTTAAGTTCAATAGTTGCTGTTGTTTTTGTTGTTCGTTAGCCCCAAGGTAGATGTATTATTTAGAGATTCCTTCCGTGACCTACTCGTCTTTTTTCTCTGTAATTGGAACCTAAGAGCACCATATTCGACGTTTCGTTTTATCAGACGGTTGGTGTAATTTGAAGGAGATTTGGCTGCTATTTCTAGCATATCGTTCATTCATATAATAGATCCGCTGTATGTTATATGTTTGCATGTGTGTGCGTGTGTCTCAAACGGCCAGTACGATTATGTGTGTGCATGCATGCGTGTGTGCGTGTGTATGTGTGTGTGTGTGTTAGTACTTGTCTGTCTGCTGCTTTTGTTGTTTAAACCCCAAATCATGTCTAATCCTTCTGATGCATGATCATAAACGTCCCAACCGTGACTATTCCATCTTTTTCTGGGTATGCCTTGATTACATTCTACGACAGTTATTGCATTATTTAAGATTCCAAGTTCGATTATGGAGAGGAAATTTTGCTGCTATTTAAAGCGAAATCTCGTATCGATCCCCAACTGATTGATCGCGTATAGGCCATAGTGTTATTGATACAGATTATATTCTTTTTCTATCTTTTACTTGTTTCAGTCACAGGACTGCGGCCATGCTGGAGCATCACCTTGTAAGGTTTATTTGAACTAATCGACTGCAGAATTTCCTTTTCCTTTTTAAATCTCATACTTATCCTATCTATACCTTTAACCGAACCGCTAGGTTCTAGGGGACGTAAACAAACTAACATCTGTTGTCGAATGCGGGAGACAGACAGACAGACACAGACACACACACATACATACACATACATACACACACACACACACGCACACACACACACACACACACACACACACACACACACACACACACACACACACACACACGGTTTGCATGTCTAGCAAGTGGAGTGGCGTCATTCGGAAGCTAAAAATAGCTTCCGAATGACATCTGGTCGGTCCGGGAGCTGAACTAGAAAGCACTTACCGAAGGTGCCGCGCTATGGGACTGAACCTGAAACCACGTGGTCGCAAATCGAGATTTTGAACTCCTCCACCGTGTTTGCCTCTATTATCGATCTTGCGCGTTGGTGTGTAATGTTTCTCTCCGGTATAAATGTGTGACTGTAAACATGGTGACGAATGTGCGTGTGTGTGTGTGTGTGTGTGTGTGTGTGTATGTGTGCGTATAACGACTGCATGTGACGAATCAAATATACATTAACAGCTGTCCGACATTATAGTGTGAAAACAACCATTATTGTGCAGAGAAAGAGACAGAGTGAGAGAGAGGGGGGAGAGAGATTATATAGCAGGGATATTTTAACGTTGTTTAGAGGGCAAAGATATCACAGGCGCACAAAAATACCACATTGCAGCAGAGAATAATCGATAGGAAATATTTGATAATACTGCAACGTAAACAAAGTCAATTTTAGTGTTGAATCGGTGTGTCTCTGCCTGTGAATATATATATATCTATGTATATATATGAGGGAGAGAAAAGGGATTAAAAATATCCATGTCAACAAAACAGTCAGTTTTAACCGAATTTAGTTAATTACATCCAAGTGATAACAGTAAATGAAAGTAGAATACGCATCCAAAGTAATTCTCATGTATGATATGTAGATCCAAATATTATTTAGAAGAACATACGTTAGCAGAAACGTTAACACGCCGGGCGAAATGCTTAGCGCTATTTCGTCTGTCTTTACAATCTGAGTTCAAATCCCGCCGAGGTCGACTTTGCTTTTCGTCCTTTCGGAGTCTATAAATTACGTACCGGTTGCGTACTCGGGTCGATCTTATCGACTAGCCCCCTCTCCCAAAATTTCGGGCCCTGTGCCTAGAGTAGAAAAGAATACATACCAATGCATACATCTAGAGCAAAAGTATTTCAGGTGCCCTTAAAATACTATTTTGGGTCCCCAATCTACTATTTTGTTGCGTGGGCTCCCCATATGGCCCCTAGTTGAGAACCACTGCTCTAAAAATATAAAGACAAATTCTGGTTGCCTGGCCGTGTTGATAAGATGGGCACAGCAATAGCTATGTGTGTTTGAATTTCGTTTAGCAACTATGGGGTTTGGGGGTTGGATTAAGGGATCGTGCTGATAAAGGGATCGTCGGATTAAGGGGTTGGATTAAGGGATCGTCTATAGCAATATGAATATATAAAAGAAAATATGATTTGACAGGGAGAACATTAAATTTTAAATGAAAACACCGTAAGTAGAACAGCATGCTACTAACGTGTTGAGTATAATCACATACTCGAAGGCGTGTGGCTTCGTGGTTAGGCTATTCGGCTCTTGATCGTAAGGTTGTGATTTCGATTCCTGGCGATGCATTGAGTCCTTGAACAAGACACTTTATTTCACGTTACTCCAGTCAAATCAGCTTGGTAGAAATGAGTTATTCGTGTAGTTCATAGTGCTAATATTGTCCTGTTCTGTGTTGTGCTGAATCTCTTTGAGAACTACGTTAAGGGCAAGCGTGTCTGTGGAGTGCTCAGCCACTTGCACGTAAATTTCACGATCAGGCTGAACCGTTGATGGGATCAGCAGGAACACTCCTTGTCGTAACCGATGGAGTGCCAGTTTTCTTGTTGTAATCACACACACACACACACACACACACACACACACACACACACACACACACACAGCACAAGCATAATTTTCTTCCTACACAGGTGCACTCACACACTATAGTATTCTAACAAAGTGCTAGCACACTTCAGCAAATACAAAAATACTGCACACCTTGCAAAAATTCTTGTTGTTGTTGCTGTTGTTGTTGATTAGTTGCAGGTCAACTCCCATTGATTAGACCAATAATAACAAAATATAATAAAAAGTATTTCAAACACTGATTAATTTTACTCAATAATCACTTCTATTATAGGTACAAGGTCTGGAATTCTGAGGGGAGGGCGTAAGTGGATTAGATCGAGTCCAAGTGTTCAATTGCTACTTTTTTTTAACGACCCAGAAAGGGTGAGAGGCAAAGTCGGCTTCTGCAAAATTTGAACCGTGGAAGTAAAGACGGACGAAATTCCGCTGAGCAACTTGCCCAACGTTCTAACGATTCTGCCAGCTCGCCGCTTTACACACTAGGCATATTGGTTTCAAATTTTGGCACACGGTCAGCAATTTAAGGGGGCAGGTTAAGCTGGTTATATCGATCCTAGTGATCCCGAAAGGGGTTAAAGGCAAAGTCGACATCGGCGGAATTTGAACTTAAAACGTAGAGATGGACCAAATGCATTTTATCCAACGTGCTTAACGCTTCTTATTTCTTAATTTCCCACAAGGGGCTAAGCATTGAGGGGACAAACAAGGACAGACAAGGAGATTAAGTCGATTACATCGACCCCAGTGCGTAACTGGTACTTAATTTATCGACTCCGATAGGATGAAAGGCAAAGTCGACCTCAGCGGAATTTGAACTCAGAACGTAACGGCAGAGGAAATACCGCTAAGCATTTCATGCGGCGTGCTAACGTTTCTTATTTCTTTATTGCCTACAAGGGGCTAAACGTTGAGGGGACAAACAAAGACAGACAAAGGGATTAAGTCGATTGCATCGACCTCAGTGCGCAACTGGTATTTAATTTATCGACCCCAAAAGGATGAAAGGCAAAGTCGACCTCGGCGGAATTTGAACTCAGAACGTAACGGAGGACGAAATACTACTAAGCATTTTGCCCGGCGTGCTAACGTTTCTGCCAGCTCGACGCCTTAATGTCGAAGAATATTGTAGAATTCTCTTGAGCGGTCAAGTGGCGGAATTATTAAAACGTCGTACAAGTTGTTTCTGTAGTATCACTACCGGGTTTTAGCATCCCAAGTTCAAATCTCGCCGAGTTCAAATTTGCCTGTATCATGCCTTCAGTTTCATAGGATACGTAAAATACCATTCTCTTGAATACATGAAATACCATTCTCTTGGGTGATAGATTGGCCGAATGGTTAGGACGGAGGACAAATATCTTTGTAGCAGCTGTTTCAGCTCTTTGCATCCTGAGCTCAAATTACACATTAGTGCGCAGACGACTAAGTCCAGCCAACTCTTAGAAACCATGAAATCATCCTAATCCTCAAATATCTACTGCGGTCAATTGAACAAAGAACCAACATAGAAAAGTCGATAATGGTATGCTTAGACATTCATCTTGCAGTGGATCGAAAATGGCTGAATGGAATGCGATAGAATAACTACAGGCGCAGACTTGGCTATGCGGTAAGAAGCTTGCTTCACAAAGATATGATTCTAAGTTCAACCCCACTGCGTAGAACTTTGGGCAAGTGTCTTCTACTATAAGCTCGGGCCGACAAAGCCTTGTGAGTGGATTTGGTTAACAGAAACTGAAAGAAGCCCGTCATATGTGTGAGTGTGTTTGTGCGTCTGTGTGTTTGTCCCCCACCACCACTTGACAACCGATGTTAGTATGTTTATAGCCCGTAACTTAGCAGTTCGGCAAAAGATACCGATACAATACGTAATAGGCTTCAAAACAGTACTGTTGTCACTTCATTCAATTTAAAATTCTTCAGGGCTGTGCCACTGCATGGCCGCAGTCTAATGACTGGAACGAGTAAATGATAAAAGATAAAAAATCTGGGATTATATAATGTCTCCCTCGTATAGCTAAAATGGTGGGATATCGTGTGAGGCACAATTGACTGCTAAGATGGAAACTTTTGCTACGATAATCCTTGATTTATTATTAAAGCGACGAGCTAGCGGAATCATTAGGATGTCAGGTAAAATGCTTAACAGTATTTCTTCCGTCTCTTTACGTCCTGATTACGGATATCACCAACGCTAACTTTGCCTTTCGCCTCTACGGTGTCGGTAAAACGACCTACCAGACAAGCACCGCAGTCGAGGTAATCGGTTTGTCCCTTACGCTAAAAAAAATTGCTATATTTGGACCCTGCAACGGACCGGCATCCAGTTTAGGGGAATAAACGTGATCTCCGTTATTTATACACTATAGAAGCTGAACAACCGGTTTTATGATACCAAGGATTCGAAGAAATACAAACATACAGCAATCCCTCACTATATCGCGGTTCACCTATCGCGGTTCACCTATCGTGGTTCAATCATTGCGGTTCACATATCGTGGTTTATTATTTCAGCTTACGCCAATTCCTCTATGGTGTTGTCTTGCATTTATAATAAAATAAATATATGCAAATTACAATAATAATGAAAAATATATACAGTAAAGTTCTGTTTCTGCTTCGCGGATTTTCCCCTGTCGCAGGGGTTTTTGGAACGTAACACCCGTGATAATCGAGGAAGTGCTGTACTATAATCGTTGTTATACTTATTATGGTTGTTGGTTTTGTTGTTGTTGCTGTTTAGTCCCACGTCAACAACGATCACATAAATCATAACCGACCTGTTTCTTCAAGGGTGAAGGCACATGGCTTAGTGGTTAGGCTAATTCGGCTCCCGATCGTAAGGTCGTGAGCTCGATTTCCGGCGGCGCGTTGTGTCCTTGAGCAAAGCAATTCACATCACGATTCTTCACTCCACTCTGCTGGCAAAAATGAGTTGTACCGGTAATTCAAAGGGCCAACCTTGTCACATTCTTTACCACGCTGAATCTCTGAGAGAACTACGTTTAGGTTACGTGTTTCTGAGGAGTGCTCAGTCACTTGTACGTTAATTTCATGAGCAGACTGTTCGGTTGATCGGGTCACCTGGGACACACGTCATCGAAACCGACGGAGTGACAGTTTCTTCAAGGGTCCTGTAGGTTGCATAACCTAGTAATAACTTTATAAAGTAAGTGATTTGCTTTTGTGTTTCTGTATTTGCCAGATTTAGATTTGACGACGCCCTAAGGCATATAAATTAAGCTTAGAGGTCTAATAAACTTACAGAGGAAAAATTCAAACCTACGAGTTATTGGTAATTAATTTTATAATTGTTATTGTTTTCGAGCCCATGCAGATTGTGAAGTACTAAGGTGTGACTGTCATAGTTTCCGTTTGAGGTATTAACTACGCCGGTGAGAATTTCTATACATACATACATACATACATACATACATACATACATACATACATACATACATACATACATACATATGAATATATATGTGTGTGTATGTAACAAATATTTCATATACCACAAATATCTATCTATCTATCTATCTATCTATCTATCTATCTATCTATCTATCTATCTATCTCTGTCTTTCTCTTTTTTCTCTCTCTCTCTCTCTGTCTTTCTCTCTCTTTCTGTCTTTCTCTCTCTCTCTCTCTTTATATATATATAAACACACAATATAATTTATGTATATTAAATGTAATATATACAGTTTATGCATACAAAAATATACATGTATATATTTTTATGTACTCATATTTATATATATACGTGTGTGTGTGTGTGTGTGTACCTACGTATGTATATGTATAAATGTATGGATATACGTGCATATATGTATATGTACATATGCACATATATATGTACCTGTACATATATATGTATGTATATCGATATGTATGTGTGTGTGTGTGTGTATGTGCGTGCGCGCATACACACGCAAACGCACACACACACGCAAACGCACACACACACTGTCATACACATAGGCTGTATATGTATATATTTTCTGTGTGCACCTTAGTTTTTGGTTAGCCCTTTCATGAGACTGCCTTCCCATGAAAACACCTGTTGCTGCTAACACCTGTAAGCCCCACTCACAATTAGATAATATTAAAATTGATGTTCGTCTGTCTTTACATTCTGAGTTCAAATTCTGCCGAGGTCGACTTTGCCTTTCATCCTTTCGGGGTCGATAAACTAAACACCAGTTGCATACTGGGGTCGATCTAATCGACTGGTCCCTTTCCCCAAAAATTTCGGGCCCTGTGCCTAGAGTAGAAAAGAATATTAAAATTGATGTATCTAGATATTCATGCCATTTCTTCTAATTCAGAGTAAGAAATCTTAACCCTTTCATTGTTCTTTTATTACCCAAAATACACCCGGTATTATTTGAAATAAATTCTAAAATATAAAATGCATAAAATGTATTTAATTCCAAAAATACATAATATTAAACTGAATTCATAAAACACTTGTGACTTTTATATTTATTGAAATATTTAATTTCTGTGTGTGTCTCTCTCTTACACACACACTTGCGGCCAAAAGAATCTATTACATATTTTTGTGTCATAATTAAATTAATCACAGTTGAGTAAAGATTAAATCTGAAGGAAAAAAAGTTATTTAAATGTTGTTTAAATTTTATATAACAACGCATAAAACGACGTATTAACCATTATTTATATCTCAGCAAGACGGCAAGGTGGCACAAACGTTGACGCAGCGGACAACGATCTTTACAGAATTTCTTCCAGCTTCAGATTCTGAGGTCGACTTTACCATTCATTCATTCGAGGTCGATGAAATAAGTACGAGTTACGCACTGGA